>NC_048901.1:22510916-22539078 GCF_011077185.1 Oxyura jamaicensis | reverse complement strand
CACAAGATCAGTAGTACCCAGTGCCTCTTGAAAGAGAAAACCACAGGTAAAACATGGAGAGAGAATGGAAAGGCAGGAGCAGGAGAACCAGGAAAACCAAGCCAAGTTAAGAACTTGATCCCCAAGAAAAACACCTAAATGCCTTAGAGATCACAATATACGTTGTGACAAAGATTCTGAAAATGCACAATAAAAATCAAAATAAAATGGTTATATCATCACCTTTTAAAAATATGAAATTTACTGCTCTAAGAAATATGCCTTTTTGTATATAAAAAGTAAACCTCAGGTGATAAGTGTTAGTTGAATTTTCATTGTTTTCAATATTATCTGTGTTGCTTGGATAATTTTCTTCCTTCAGTTTGAAAAGCCTTTTCCTTCAAAGGAAAAGCTTTGAACCATTTTAGTTTGCTTCCCTAAAGGAAAAATAGCCAGCCAAGCAGGCAAAGTATTTCTGCTTATAACAGCATAAAGAAAAGCTAATTTCTGTTTCTGTAGCATCTTCCCTTCAAAGTCTAAGCTAAAAACATTTTACGTTCTCAGACAAAACTGAAAATCTAGAAAACACTGTCTGAGCATCCAGCAACTCATATTTCCTCACTAGGCAGCCACAAGGAAAGCAAAGGAGCCCTGAAAGAACGCTTCTGTGATCATTTAAATGAACAGGGACTCTGCTCAGTCCAGTCATAGTTTGTAGGATTGCCGCCCTGGGTCAATGTTTATCATGGCTTGCCCTTTTGGCAGGAGCGCTTGCTGTGATAACCTGTTAGCTGAAACCCTGTCTGCCCCACGTGGTACCCAGCGTGCTGCTACACATCCTGGGCTGATAGGGAAGGCATCTGCTTCGCGTGGAGCCCTGCCCTGTGCTGCAGCCTCTTCTCACGCACTGGTGCCGGCACTTCTTCACACTGCTCTCTGTTAACAGTCTGGAGGTGGGAGTTAGATGGTCTTTAAGGCCCCTTCCAACCCAAGCCATTCTGTGATTCTATGAACAGCTCTGTATTTCAGACCATTTTTACAAAATGGATGCTTTTAAGGAGAAATGCATCAGAACAGCATCAATGCATGTAATTAAGCTTCTCTAAGGTTGCCCACAGGTACCAGCACACTGCTTTTTCTAAATGACACTTCTGTGCTGACACAAAAGGACACAAAAAATTAAAGTATCCAAAGGTAAACTCATTAATATCACTTACATGAAAGAGGGAACACAACAGAATGTCAACCAGCACACTTATGTGTGGTATTACCACAGATTCTGGTCTTTACGGTTAAAGACACCTAAAAAAAAAAAAATAATAATGTAAGGTACTTTGCTGTGCATGATATGGAGTTCATAACCACACCTCATCTTTTCATAATTTAAAATCAGTGTCTGTACAGAATGCAAAACTAGCCATGAAACACACTAACAACTATGGGTTTCGTTTAGTTTTTAATTATCATTATTATTTTATTTACTCTAATCTCTTGGAGCTAGATAACTTTTATGATGGGTGCTTACGTGACTCCTATAATAAGGAGCCAAGGTTGCTACTCTGCCTGCAGAAGAAAGGAGTGCCTGCAACATCCTTGGATGAACGGGAAAGCTATGGGTGATTCTTAAGCCAATATGGTTTGACAATTATTTTCAACAACCAACAAGGAAAAAGTACCCTAAGCAAGCCACCTTAAATTACCAAACTGTTGGTAACAGCTCTGTGAGGACTAGGTTAATTGTTACCTTTACAGTTAATATTGCTTCTTTATCAATACTGCTTTAATAATGAGGTTCACTCCTACTAATTTTATAGATTTAACAATGCATTGATCACATTTTCAGTAGCTTTGCTCCGAGGAAGGAGTAGATTGACTACTAGTGTAACCTTGTTGTGGGGACACTTGCTGCTGTCAGATAAGTTACTCTTGAACATTTGAACCAAGATCGATTTAGAAAGTGCAATGCATTACAGCATCCTTTGTCTGAGCTATAATATTACTCAAAAAGTTTGTTCTTATGCTACATACCACACCGTTCCCAATGAAATATTACGATATCTGAAGAGACATATTTCTGTAAGATGGTCCTAGAATATTGCCAAGATTTCTTCAGGGTTATATTTCAGGAAACATGACTATATATTCATTTCTTTCCTTTGAACTGTTACCTGTTTTAAGCAGACCTACCAAAATATTCTGGCAGCCCTTAAGTTACAAAGATTCAAAAAGAAAAATAAACCAAAAAAAAAAAAAAAAACACACACAAAAAAAAACCTTTATAATTAAACAGGATTAAAGCACCTTGTAAATGACCTTATTTATAACTCTCTCAAAACCAAACACTGCCCAAATTTTCATCCATTCAATGTATATTTAAACTGATTTTTATTTATATTGTATATTGTATGTATATTTAAACTTATTTAAGCCAGTAAGAACTGATCCTTGAAACAAGCCTCAAATATCAGTCCTCAGATATCCCGTCTCACAACTTCAGTGGAGAAAAAAAGGAAGGGGGAATTTAAAGTATGCATTTATAGGAATGAAGAATTTCAGATTCAGCACAGCACTTCCTCTGAGATGATGGTGACTGGAAAAAAGACAACTCTCCTATACTGTTTGAACCTTTGATTGAGCAGCAGATTTTGTACAAGAGGTGAAAAAGCAACTGAGTTGTGAAAGAAAAATTATCATTGGTATATATGCAAAATGATACTGGCTATTTCAAATATGCTTCACTGTACATTTTCTGTATTTGTCTGCTAGTTCTGTGCTGTCAGCTCTGCTACTTTTGTTTTCATGGGTAGGATCCACACCATCACTTCCTTTGCAACCTGATTTCATTAAAAGGAGGATGAAAGGCATGCCAACAGTATCAGCTAAGTAGTGTTGACTGTGAGGGCCATATCCTGCTTTGGGCCTCAGTGGAAATAGTCATCTGAAAGAGATCCTGTCATTTCTCAGTACAAATATAGTCCAGTCCTTACTTGGAATATTTTTTTTTCCTTTATTGTTATAGGCTAGTCAGAAGAAAATAGCAGTTGCACTCTTTTTGCACAAGAAAGTAGAAACAAGTAAACACTCCACATCCTCCACTCCAAGTCACACTTTCAAGTGACTAGACAGAGAGAAGAAAAAAAAGTTTTTACTTCTGTTACAGCAAATCATATGTTTTCTTCAGTTCTTGTGATTTTTTTTTAAGATTCTATTTGGAATAGAAAGTACAGCCACTGGTGCTTCTTGTACCTGTTATTAACAAAAATATATATACCAGCATTTAATGTTTTCACCCCAGGAAGCTAAGCACTTGACCATTATTTTTTTTTACTTGTTATCACTCTTGAAACAATCCTCTTGCAACAACAATAACTACAACAACAAAATCAATTTGAAAGCATTTTATTGAAGTATAGCAGCAAAAGCCTTCAATGCTTCCTGTCTGTCTTGACTGAAGCAAGCTTCTTGAGGAAAACATAACGGATGATTAGTATGGGTCAAACAAACATCACGATCTGTAAGTTACTGTGCTGTAAACTTAAAATCCCCAGATTCAAACTGTCAGATTCAGGTATGTGTGAAAGGCAGGTTGCATTGAAAAAAAATATAAGGAGAGATGTCATAGTGAAACAAGTAAGATTCAAGGAAAATCCTAATTACTTAGAAGAAAACAGGACCAGTTATACCATCATCGTAAATATAGGCTTGCTATATATGGTAGAGTTTTGGCTCTGCAACTGCAAATATAGGAGAGCTTCAAATGAAAAAAAAAATCACATAGTCCAACAGAAACAAATAATTTCACAACCTTCCCATTCATTAGACAAGACTTGAATTCTGATTTGGATTACAAATATGAAAAAAAAAAAAAAAAAGATTGTTAAATTAAGCTACATCTTCCTTAGCCTTTCAAACCAGTTCAAACACTAGGCTGGGTGAAGGTTTCCATTGATTTACCCAACCTGATGTGATTGTGATCAGGTGTGCAGCATGCAGTGCTGAGGTTTAAACACATCCACATTTTGCTATCAGTCTCAATGGAGAAGAAGAGTTAGATATTCTTTCCAGCCCTCTAGGAAGAGAGGTGGCCAGCTATGAAAAAGGGTGGATAGGATAAGGAATAAAAACAGACTAATGTTACACAGATTGCGAAAGAGAGCTTAAAAAATAAATATATATATTGTATGTATCCTCACCTCTAGATCTTGTTGTTTAAACAAGAAACCAGAGAAAGGACAAAGTAGTACTTAAATTAAAAATCTATCTGACCTAGTTAATTGCTTGGTTGACATTTGAAAAAAATATATATAAGGGGAGGAAAATCTGCTGAATTTGAATTGGAAATCTAATATATTAAAGTTTATTAGAAAAAAAAAATTATACCTGACAGGTTTGTCAGAAATAGAAAGTCACATAAGTGCATGTTGCCAGTTCATTCTGAAAATGTTGCTGCTTTATCAATAAATGGGAGAATATTTTCTTTTCTTTTAATCATTATCTAACAAACTGAGAAACTGAAAGGGATATAAAGCTATTTAATTTTCCATAAAATCAAAATGATAATCAGGGCCATAGAAGCCAAATAATAATAAAAAAATCCTCAAAGCATAAAAATTATTTTTTTGATGTGCAAATGAAACGGAGCAGAAGACCTAGCACAGGACACAGAAACCTGAGGTGCTCGCTGCCTTCTCTGCCTGCTGGCACATCCTCCCATCTCACACATCCCTGAAGAAAGCTCTGCTTTTCAGAGAGACTAGTACCTTTAAAGTTCCCACCCAACCTAAATTTTTTGCGTAATTTTCATTACTTCACTTTATTTAATAATTGGTCAGAGATCATTTTGATAATATATGTACAACGTCAACATAAATTTTTCTCTGAGTCTCAGAAGTATGCTTAGTGCCTGTATGTCATAAAAGAAAGAAGAGATAAGAGGGTATCATAAAAAAATTATGCTGGCAATAAATAGCAAGACAAAGCCAGTTGTACCTAATCTCTCACACTGTGATCATGCAGCACCTTTCAAATGACTATGCCTTTGTCTTGAATGAAAAATTTATTTCCGTCAGGAAATACTCTCAAAAGTTTTCTCCATTTACAGGCTGGGACTTGCCAGCCACTGGAGGCTGTGGCTTCCATAAAATCACAAGTGAGATTCTCCCTAAGGCATTTTGGTGACTTGTGCTTATATATCCCCTCTTCCTGGGAAGATGAGGAGGTAAGTGGTACCCATCACCTCTGCTGCCACCAGCCCACAGTACTATTTCTCATGGACAGTGCTCTTGATACTGCATGGAGCTTCTTGATCTTCAGAGATGCTGTCACTCCTTTCTGTGGCTGGGGTCTTACTGCTGCAGCTTAGTCTCTACAGAAACAACCTGGTGTCAGAAATGTCCTAGTGCGATGCTAGACTGAATGAGACATGTCACTAACCTCTTCTCTGTCACCATCCCTACCTCTTGCACTAAGAGGGTTTATCCTCCTTGTCTCCAGATTTGCTATTTGTTCCAGGTAAGGATTCAGACATTTCTCCTACCTTCAGCTCCTGCTGTTCATATTGGAGCTTTCAGGTGTCAGACGGCTTTCAGAAAGCTGCTTTTCCCCACCCAGGGAGCAGCCACACTCAGCGGTATCACACCTCCTGGCACCGCTTCTTCTCCACGGGTGAGTGACCTGCCCCTGAACTTTCAGCATTGATGGAGCTTTTCCTTAGCTGCTGCTTTCCAGTCTTTCTTCCTCCTACACTAAAAGGGGCAAAAGACGAATTGGCTTCCTAAGGGTGTGGCAAAATCAGCACATCAAATTTATAGGTGCCTTGTGCAGCTGAACTGCTCCATGTGCAGTCAGAGCCTGCCCCACAGGACCCCTCCCAACAGGCTGTGGCTGCTGCGGGGAAGCTGCACAAGCACATTGATTCAAAGCAAATAACATTAGAAAAAAAAAAGGGGGGGAAAGAAAAAAAGAATACATGTTTGTCTTGAAACTATTTGAACGAAACATCTTTTCAAAGAAAAAACATTCCTGCTGTTTTGCAGTAGCCCATCAGGCTGAGATTTGGCATTTGCACATTGCAGACCCACAGTACTGGGAGAAGATTTCTGAATCCTGCCTCGGGAAAGTCAGTTTTGAAAAGGCAGGGACAGTTCTTTCCCTGTGCTGTTCCAGCCTTTACCCTACATAATCACTACCAAAAGGCATCAGTTAGCACCAAATAATGATGAGAGTGTAGGCACTTAATGTAAACACACTCTGTTGCTTAAGGTTTGCAAGTCATTTCCACTGATTTAATAGGGTGCTTCTTGGTCAGTTAGTGCTACAAGTGATGATCTAGTTCCATCCTGTAGGATACTTTTACTGTTCAGAAAAGAATATGCAGTGCAGTTAACAACATTGCTGGAGATCTAATATGTTAATTACCATAATCTTCAATATCTATTAGAGACGTTTGCCCCTGCCAGGATGAATAAACTAATTGATATAAAATGCATTAAGTTGCATCTAATATTACTAAGAAAAAAGTTGTCATTACAAAAAGGATTAGACTTTTCAAGTAAACATATATGACATCTTCTGATTAAATAGAGAAAGGGTAAAAACAGATTGAAATTTTGGCAACAGGTGTCTTTGAAGAATCAGGCAGAGATTGTCTTAAGTCAGAAGGACCATTACCATGTTTCTTTCCTACACAGCAGGACTATTTTCAACAAAAGCTATATAAAGCCAGGAAGCCTTTCAGACAACAGCCCTCTCTGAGACAGTGGAGATTCAATTTTTGAAGAATTTCACTGCCAGTTTTACTGTTCCCTCTGCAGATTCAGATCTTCAGTCTGAAATTGTGGCCTGGAAACTAAAAATCTCTCAGGCTTAGTGCTTTTTTTCTGCCTTTTTGGGGTAGCCAAGAAGTTATCTCTGCAACTGAAAAAGCTCTATATGGACCCCAGTCTCAAACCCTTTGTACTTGCTCAAATTCTCCATTAATGGACTGTTTAAGTGAAATATTAGCATTCATGCTTTAGGACCTCACATCTATTTAGTTTTATTCCTGTGTCCTACTTAAAATTGAGAGAATTTTTAAGAAAATGATTATTTGTACTTAAATACAGATTTATTATTTTTATATCAAGATATTTCCTATAAATGCACTGAAATCTACATGACTGGATTTCTGTCACATCTCAGTTTTGTGTTAAAACCACTGTTTAAAAACTGCTTTCTATCATGTTCTATGCATTCTTTTCTTACATAAGCACTGGAGCTTTTGGGGTATCATTTGCTTAAGATAGGAAAGGAGAAAAAAACCTTTGTGAATAAATAACTCTCAATTTCAATCTGAAGATTGAAGAAAAAGAGCCTCTGGTATTATTATAACTCTGTAGAGCTGTGCTCTTTTGATTCATTGGCTACAGTGTTGAATTCATACATTTTCATTGGGGAAAAAACATAGTTGGAAATGTTCACGTTCTTGACCTTTAGTTCATAATAAAGTAAGCTTTTACATTGTATACTCTATTAAGTCCCCAGAAAATAAATAAATAAATAAATAAATAAATAAAAACAATAATAATAAAAAAGAATGATCAGGAACTATGAAGGGTGACCTCCAGTGAAAACCTGAGATCTGCAATTAGTTCCACCAGTGATAAAATTTGTAAAACACAAAGCTGAGAAAGGGTTCATGTTTTTCTGTACACAAATACTATCTTAAGAGAAAGAGCATCAAGAGAAGGTTAAGTATACAGTTTCCTCAGAATAATTACCAAGTGGGGGAGTAGGTTTCCTTCCAACTCATACATACTTCTTGTTAAACACAGTTGAATATATTTTGATTTCCAAGGAAAAATGTTAAATACAAGGATGTAAGTGTAGTGACCTTTCAATGTAACAAATGTTTGTTTATAAACCAAGACTGTACACTTGTTTCTCCTGAAAGCTCAATGCCATCAGACATATCTTCTGAAAAATTAACACCAAAATATTTCAGCTTGTTATGGTGGTGTTTTGGGGAAGTCACTCTGCTACATCGCTGTAAAATAAAACCAAATAACTGATACTGAAGTTATATTGATTATATTAAAATTACATTGTAAAATGTGTGATCCAGTGTAGAGAAGTGTGTAAGGAGATGCAGTATGCCTGACTTAAAAGGAATTAGATTTACTTTCCTGTTACGATATTTCGCATATAATGAAACTACTGTAAGTCCATCTCTCTAATAAAAGTAGAGTTCCTACAGTCTGGTTCTAAAGAACAGCAGCACAAAATTTCATCAGTATTCTGCAGTATTTTTAGTTGGACAACATAGCCAGTAAGGGACTTCATGAAACAGTGACAACCTTGGAAGGGGAAAATGAGCAGAATTTGGCTCTCTTGATTTCACTATGATGAGTGAATTCACAAAATTAGATTTTTAACCAAGTTTGATTGTTCTGGAAAAGATTTACAAGTCCAAGCTTAGAGTTCCTGAGGACATCTACAAAATTACAATTTTATACACACACACACACACACACACACACATATATATATATGTAGTTGACATAAGATGAGTGAATAACTTTTTATTTGATTGAAAGCTTCTTTAACGCTGCCAAAAATGATCTGCTTTTGTGTGGCTTCTTTTTCTGAACTATCATGCGATCTTCGCATATTCATTCAGTTTATTTTCAAGAGTCTATCAATTAACAAGAGTTATCTATTGATAGTAGTGGAAACTCTTGTGTAGCAAGATACTACTGACTCATAATCTTGACCTTATGGTAACTACCATGATTTAGCCATTTTCTAATCTTGTGCTCATTTTATGATTTGAAAATCAATAATAAAACTGTAAATATGAGATGACTCATTTTAAAGGCATATTCTTCAAAAGATGCTTACACAGTATTTTTAAATGCTTGCTATTTTATGCTTCTATTTCCTGGAGATATTTAGAGAAATAATTAAAACTGGAAGATGCAAAGCTGCTACTTTTATTAATAATGCAAGAAATTGTGACATCCAACAATTTGTATGCAGTTATTTAAGGCATCCAAGTGCTCCCAAAGTACTCTGTACGGTTAATATTAATGTTATTTTCTTAAAAGCTTTAATATTTTTGATGTTTCAGCTAATAAAGTTATCTCAAATTATTATTAACTCTTATAAAAACTAACAAAAGCATAAACTTTCTATTAATCTCTATTTTGTATACCTCTATGCACTTCTCTTTGCTTTGCATGTAGTCACTGGAATACAAGATTCATGAGCAAGAGAGCATCAGTCTTTTGTTTGACTCTGTATCTGCCCTCATTGGATATACAGATCACATACAAATCGACTTCTGAGGTTTCCTAACCCCGCAGATGGGAAATTCTATTGAATAAAAATAGATATTACAATAAGCAAAAACCAACAGAACCCTGACATTTAGGATTGCAAGCTTTTAAAACACAGCCAGCAACTTTGAGCATTCTCTGCCTATATAACTTTTGTAAATATTTACTTTTTCATCAGTAACATGCAAGATCTGGCACTATATGGTAAAATGGTAGGTGTACCCAGCAGAAAATCATTTCAGTTCATTTCTGAATGTAACAAACTGCTTTACTGGCTGTAAAGAAATGTATTTCATCAAAAGGATCCTTCCTGCATCT
Source organism: Oxyura jamaicensis (assembly GCF_011077185.1). NCBI lineage: Eukaryota > Metazoa > Chordata > Aves > Anseriformes > Anatidae > Oxyura > Oxyura jamaicensis. Next base: position 22,529,467 of record NC_048901.1, on the reverse strand, counting down.
TGTTCCTATGAATTGCTCTGCAGTAGGCAGACCCTGCTGTGCCAGGGCTCTGCATGTCCACGGGGATGTGCCCACACAAAATCATGCAAGAAACATTGCCCTAGAAAAGCAATAATCTGAAGAATGTCTTTCTGCTTGTAACCCTACTGTTAAGTGGTTATTGTGTCTGAAATAAACACAAAACCAGCCAACACATCATATCTTTTTTCCCCTTTTGAAGGACTATTCTGCAATCTTCAGCTCAAATTTGCTTGTACAAAATATTAAAAATAGAACAGGATTAACCACAATACCTTTTAGCCTAATTACATTCAGTGTGTACTAACACTGCTGCCTACATCCATGTTAACTGACAACTAAGTTTGGCCTCCAGACATGCATGTTGCATGCAGTTCTGTCAGTATTCCCTGCCTATATGCATTTGCCTTGACTTAGAGGGCTATAATCTGCACAGTCTGGCTAATGCAGATGTACAGCAGTTTCTATGCTATTGCCACAAATATAATCCAGAGCAGTCCCACCAGGCTGCCCTACAGATCTCTATGTGCACTGCTGCTGCTGCCTGCTGACCATGCTCCTCATCCTTTGGCACTGCAGGAGCCCGTGCTTGCTCCTCTCTTGGGCACCTCAAGAACATACCATTGCTTCACTGATACATCCCATAGGATGGCTCATAGGTGGCAAAGCTAATGCTGAAATGCTGAAGCTTTGGCCCTAATATGATTTTCACCCAAGGTGGGAAGGAATCAGTTCCTCACTAATTTAATATTAGGCTGAGGAACAGGAGTTTTTCATCTCTGACTATTGCACTTGAACACAACAGAGACATTATTTTAAACCACTAAAGACAGGCTGAGTGTTTTTAAAAATATATTTTTCCTGCTTAAATTTCTGCTTACTCTGGCTTGCAGCACGCTTTTGAATAGAAACCTCCATCTTGCTGTCTTTACTGGTGGACTGCTATCTTATTGTTTTCCTTCTTGCAAAACATCTTTATTCCTATGTGCAGGCTAAAGTGATGAGCTATTGCCTACAAGAAAGCCAGTTGCTGGGATAGTAAATAAATCTTCTGCGCCATACTGCTGCCTCTCAAATGAGAAACTAAAGACAACACATCTCTCATTACTTTGTGTTGTTTCTTCTATAATTTATGAATCTACATTGCATGTCTTTTGAGCTGTAAATGTGATCTGCATCCGTATTTGATATAAGGCATGCAAAGGACAGTTCCCAATAACGCTGTTGGTCATTTATGAGCAGAGTTGCAGTAAATAACATTTAATGTGAAATATGTCGTGTCTCAATAAACATGACATTGGGCTAAGATTACTCATACTGAGGTTGCTGAAACTACTGGCAGTGAGGCACACCAATCAGTCCCTGCATTGGTGACTTCGAACCAAGACTCCCAGGTTCTTTGCAGACACCCAACTTCTGCTACGAAGACAAACTCAAGGGAAAACACTATAACAAAACTGTTTTGATATTTCCATTAGAATAAATTATAAGAGCTCAGCTGAGATAAAATCATTTCCAGTCTTCACTCCATTAAAGCTATTCAGAAGAAGCATCAGGTAATCCAAGCTAATTAATCAAATGAAAACAGGGACATGGGTGAATATGAACAAAATGTCTCCATCCACAGCAGTTCTTAACTAGATTTAGAGGCTGGCATTATGAAAAAGGGTGACTATGATGGCAGCCTCAGCATTCTCTTTAACTGCCTTTTCAAACCCAAGCTGGAGCAAGAGCCTGATCTTTTCTTTTTGGGTGCCCTCCTGTACTCAGGTACGTGGGTTACCAACCACTGCAGAATGAAATATCCTCTCTCCACAAGGTGAGTGACATAGCAAGGAGCCTCACAGTGTTTCTGAACTGTAGAAACCACAGGAATCAATTTTCACTCTTAAACCAGAACTAAAAGCCTTCTTTTAACTTCTGAAGAACACTGTAATTAAAATCTGCTTTAAATTCATTCACATAGATCTAAGGAAACTCGAGGGCTGATTCTGAAATTTGAGATTTTCTGAAGCCATTGGGAATCTCCCCTTTATAGATAGAGCTGTGTCAGTGCCCAGCATTGGCATTGTTTACTTCCTATGCCACACAAGATGTGTTTAAAAGGTCAGCTGAAAGTGAAAATACCTGTGACTTCTCCATGGCTGCTTACAGTATTTATCAGGACTTGATAAAAATATTGTCCACATCTTCCCCAGTGCTAACCTTTCAGCAAGAACACAACAAGTCTAAGGTTTGTTTATTTAGGGATTTCATTGCATTTAGCTAAGTCTATAGTGTATTATAAATAGTTCTCAACACAGACAGCAGCACTGTATATTTCCCCTATGCCTTCATGGTACAGAGATAAGAGTTCTACAGGGAGGTAAACTGCAAAGAAAATATTAAAAGATTTATCTAAATTCATACAGGAAATCAGCATTAAGGGCTGAGAAGAAGGCAGGAGGACCCAGTTGCCATCTCCTCACTTACATGACTAGCTCAATAAAAAGCCACTCCTCTATTTTTATTTACATAATTGTGTGATTTTTTTAAAAAACATCAAAACTCACTGAAATTATGTTGTCAACACTTGCTATTGCAGTTACTGTATCCATTGGGAAAGTAATATCTTCTACAAGCAACCTCTCTCCTTAATTCAACCCACCCTCATCATCTGTATTTCAGCTGTAACACTTGGTCAATTTATATATGACTTTTGATCTTAGTTTTCAAAACTGACTTTAATGACTTCTGATGATAGGTCACACTTCACAACATCTTTAGAAGATGAATAATCAGAAAAGTCCACCAAGTTGTCCATTAAAAGTCCTAGTCACCCCACAAAATTTAAAATATTAACATTTTTTAAATTAATTATTTAAAAATCTTGGCTTCTGATCTTGGTTTTATATTGTCAGCCTGTTACCTTTGTCTTCTTTGCAATGCATGCAGAAATCATCTAGAGGTATCAAATCCCATCTATACACATTACTTTAAAAATATCTTTTATATTCTCTGCCATCCTCCAAAATGAGGCCGCCAGCCAAGTTTGTTACTGAAGATATAATACATCTTTGTTGAGTTTAGAAAAACCACAAAATTAATAGAAATAGAATAGTGTATTTTTTTCAGAACTCTTCTGTCTAGTAGCAGTTTCCCTTTCCTGACCTTCTTGAGCCTGTATTTAATCCACTTTGGTGCTTTTCTCAAATTAAACTTTTTCTCAAAAAAAAATAACTTGTTATTGATACAGGCTCAGGAAAGTAATTTATAGCCTCCTCTGAAAACTTGCTTGAGGATTTTGGACATACCAGCTCTCCCAAACACAATAAACTGCAATTTTTACTCTGTTATGTGCATGTCTAGGCTACAGGGAACGTTCTGGGACAGACAGCAAATGGTACTTTTTTTTAATTACATGCAGGAGTAATTAGTCTTTAAGAGCCTGCATTGAGCTCCCACTTTCTTACTCAAAGAATGTTGTAGAAGTACTTTAAAAAAAAAAAAAGTGTTCTGGGATGTTTACTGAGTGACTCAGGGAGCATTTCTATTATTTGGACCTGCTCCAGATACTGTCTGCAATGACTCTATATTTTGCCAATAACTTCCCCTTCTAGAATTCAAGAAATCATCTCATTCAAACTGGGCTGCATCTTCACTACTTACCTTGTGCCTGTCCCTTCAGACTCTGCCATATACTGCTTAACCACCATCCTGTGTCCAACTTTTTTCCAATGTCAGTCTTTTCTCTATTGATTTATGCTTCTGGCACTTTCATTCTCTAGATCAAAGAATTTCTTTGTGATGTTTACATTGACAAAAACTATGGCTATAAAAATTTAAATTTCTAAATTATTGCAGTGGTTGATTTAGTGGGGGCCTGGTCCTCTGAAGTCAATAAGATTGTGGGAATATTTCCAGTAACTCCTTAACATGTCAGATCAGGTCTGCGAGTATTTATTTTTCTTATCTGATGGGAAATTCACCTCCCAAAGGCATCTTAAACTCAGCAGGTTCACTTCAAAATAACCAGGGATTTTACACCTCTACCACATGCATTCTGTGTGACCCAGTGAGCACCTAGAATCATAGAATATCCCAAGCTGGAAGGGACCCACAAAGGTCATCGAGTCCAACTCCTACATCTGAATCCTGCTCTACTGCAGTGAACCGTGGCTGACTGCAGAAGGTTTGGGATATTGCTGAAATGAATAAGGTCAAGATTTTCAGAGAAGACTAAACAAAACGAACTATACTCCATCAGAAGCAAAAATGCAAGCAACTTTTCACCTGAAGGCTTTTAGGTTCACAGCTTCCTCTTTGGGCTCTCTCTACCCAGCCTACCACGGCACTAGGAAATTTGGAAAACACTTTTCAGAGGATCATAATTTCCAGTTTTTATTGTTCCCTGATTTAGCTGTGAAAAGAAACAGGCAAATGTAAAGAAGTCCACCCACTCCAAGCATAATTATAGGTGCTAAAGATCAGCTTAACAATATTCATTCTTTTATCATTTAGGCACACATGCAAGTGACCACAGTATGTTCTTTGTTTTTGCAGGAGCTAACTTGAGCATGCTAAGACCATGACGGTGCTAGTAAGTGTTCATTTGTATACGTATATTACACTGTCATGCCTGTCCTATGCACATACAGGTTTTAAGCCTGTAACAGATTTTGTGTGTGTTGCTGGCACAAATGAGCAATTGAAAATCTGTTCAAGGTCTATTATATTACTCAGGATTGTAGATGCTGAACACAACACTTGAGAAAAAAGTCATCTTATTTCTGGTGTTATCTGGTCCCAGCAGTAAAAGGCCTGCCCATACACAGATGAATGTTAGCAAGCCAACTAAAGCAACGTTAGAATGTTTTTTCCCTCTACAATTTGGTCACTTGATTTTACTATTACTACAGTAACGTGGCTAAAGATGGCATAACTTTTAGTCTTAGAGTTGTATATCACTTGAAAAATGAAGTAACCGCAATTTTCCTGGGATTCTACTACTCCCACTCTTTAATCTTCCCAGAACTACTACTTTTTGTAATGACAAGACTGACAACAACAGATTATGAACTCAGTTGTAGTTTACATTGGTAATAATGTGAAAGTCAGTAAATTGCCCGATATTCATTCAAAAGGATTATGGATTCACAAGCCCCTGTTGATTACACCCACATTTCTTGGCAATGGAAACTCAGTTTTGTGACTCTAAGCCACAATACAATACTAAGCCACAAGATATGCTTTCCTTCAGTACTTGATTCCCTTATTTCTTTTATTTCTTCCTTAAAGGAATAAGTGACTAAAGATAGAATGCATGGTATCTTTTATTAGAAAAAAAAGAAAAAAGGCATAAAGACAGACAAAGTTTCTGAGCACAGAAAACATTCACATGCCTGAGAATTTTTCCTCCATAGCTAGATACTATTTCTTCCCTACAAACAAATTCTGCATGAATCAAAGCACATAGAAGTTGGTGTTTTTAGTACTAATAAAGGAAAAAAAAAAAAAATTTAACCCTACTTTATTTTTTTTTTCTGTTCTCTCTTTTCATCTAAATTGGTATGATTTTCAGAAAGCTTCTCAATACTTCAGAAAGAGGTTTTTCTAGGCTAAAAAAAAATGTGTTTTCTTAAGATGAAAATGTTTAAAAAGATTTTGGTTTGTAGCAATATTCAAGTGAATGCTTTTTATTTTTTCACCTATTGAATAATCCTTAAAAAAAAAAGTTTGAAGATTTTTCTTCCAATTAAAACCAGATACTTTTCATTGGAAAAAGGAGTTCCTCATGGCTCAGGAGAGACATTGTGAAAAATAAGCAGCACATCCCTGTCTAAACGCCGGCGATAGTCATAATGAGAGTATCTCTCAGCTCTGTCCTGGCCATAAAACTGCTGCAGTATCCTTGATGGCTGCTGTCTGTGCTCATTGCCTACCTTTATAACCATCACAGCTGAAGCTTCACCAGCTCAGCCACTGCATCCAAAGAGCCACATCTAACATTATATTGTCCATTTCCCCCCCACCCCAGTTCTTTTTGGTTAACGTTGGTACTCAGCACCAGAGCTGCTCAGCCATTAAGTGTTTTACAACAGGTAGTTATCCATTGGAATCTACCTTGGAGACATCTTGAGACACAAATTGCAGGAGCCTACTTCCCATAAGTTCATCATGTATTCTAGTAGAGTGCCACTGCCCTTGTTACTTAATTACTTCAAGGAATGGTTTAAGCAGGATTTGGTCAAGGAAAATCACAGGGAATTTGTGTTTCTCTGATCTTTTTCTTTCTCTTTCAACACAGAAGGGCAGGAACAGGTTTCAGGAGGCACAGAAGCTCATGCAGGAGTTGGAGACCAGCCCAGGGAGCATTGTCCACACAAGGGCTGGCCCATGGGCTGGCACAGCCAGAGATCAGCACGCAGCAACTCCCAGAGGCAAAAACCCCCACAGGGTGAAAAGGGAGAAGGTTGCCACAGGCAAACTCCCCACCAAGTGGCCTGAGGAGCTGAGCTTATTTGCCTTCATTTTTAAGCTTTAACAAAACACTAATGGCTGCATGGGAAGCCCTCCAGAGTAACTGCTGCAAGCAGCATAGCAAGCATCTTTGAATCCAGCTCAGGGGTACGAGCAGTGCTGTATGGAGAGCAATGGAGATGCAATGATTTACACCACCTACATGCTTTGGTCATGTAATTTATTTGGATGTCCATCTATAGCAACAACACTATTTTGCATGCCTGATCTTCAAACTACATAGTTTCTTTCCTAAATATAAAATGGTATTGCAAAATTCAACCACAAAGAAGGTGGGGTTTGTTGTTTCTTCACAGCAATATAGCAAGTAGCCAAGGTTCATTATAGACTAAATTTAACCTGTAAAGAGGAGATTACCACTGAGAATGAAGAGACGTGTAGTCTATCATTCCTTTACTAGCTTCAGATTCTGGGCTTTTTGTGTCGATGACTGCTTTCCTGAGGATGCGGACACCTAGGCAACTTCTTTAAGAAGTGACACCAGAAAAACTTATTTCCCCAAAAGTCTCCAGATGCTCAGCAAAGCAGAAGCTTTCTGAACTCCCCAATACACTCAACTCAAATTCTGATGCTTCTTGCTTAAAAAAAAAATAATAATAATAATTGCCATTTGAAGATTATGTGCCTGTGGGTGTCCAAGAGACACCATATTCAAGTAGTTAGCCTGCCATAAGGTCTGCATGAGTTAATTAAAATGTGATCAATTTTTCTGCTCCCCTTCTAGTTTTCTTCATTCAGGCAAACATGCTGAAATCACAAAAACAGCAAAAGTATTGCTTTAACTAGATGACGGTATATGGATTCAGCATATTTTCTGCATTAAAAAATATAACATTTATATGGAAATTACCTTTTTTTTTTTTTTTTTGAAGAGGCAGCTATATATTACACAAAGTTCCACTACAGCATTTATGCAAAAGAGATTGGGAAGCGCTTTCCCATAAGGTGCTTATTTCCTCTAGTGTAAATAAGAAGGCACAGTATAATCAAGAAGCTTAAAAGAAACATTTCACTCCATAACATATATTTTAAACCACCAGGTATTTGTTTTCAATTCTGTGAATATTTCTTGTTTGTTTGCCTTCTGCCTTAGAGGAAGCAAAGGACTTAAGAAGAAATAATCCATTCTGGGGGGGGGGGGGGCGGGCCTTTTCTAATCACATTACAGTCTGCAAACAGTGGCAGATTGGCAGCACGACAGACCCACGCCACTCTCAGAACCGCAAGACCATTTGGTGCCCAAGGCAGAAAGCCTCTGCCCTGCCATGGCCCCAGCCCCGTGCGCAGTCCCAGCGGGACATGCATGGACTGCATTGTGCTGGAGCCCCCACCGTGAGGACAGAGCTACATCCCCGTGACCTACTTTTAAACCAGCACAAGGCACATGGCAGTTCTGTGACCAGCCACCATTCGGGCTGAAGGGATGTTCAGGGAAGGCATTATGTGCAGCTCAAATCAGGGGCAAAGCTGAGAGCAGTGGTCAGCTGCACAGAACCAAAACCCTTGCAACTGCCTAAAGGTCTCTTTGACAGAAAGATGCTATAATCATGGAATACATAACTAGCAAATCATTTTTTGGCTCACTTTTATTACAAAATTACACTTTTGGTTAATAGCTGCACAACGACAAGACGGTTTTAATGTCAGTGCTGTGCTTAATGAAACACTCTGAGCTGATTCAACCCCACTGAAGCCAACTGCAAAATTCACCCTGATATAAATGGTTTTCCAGTTGAGAAATTCTTTGAGCTTATCACAAATTAAGGTATAGCTTACTCTGATGATGAAGTGAAATTATTTAAAATCAATTATAACATAAAAGAGATATCCTGAACTAGAAGCTCACTGAGCTAAGATTCTTGATTTACAGCCTAACACCCTAACCCGAAATGGAAATCCATACATCACCTAGTCAAAGTAATCAGACTCTATATCACTTACTTTAGAGCAGGAAATTCATCTTTTTTCCCTCTGTTCAGAAGCTGCTACCATTAGCTGGGACATTAACAGCAACCAAAGTAATCGCTACTGAGGCTATTTCACCATCAAAACCCCACAAAGCATGACAGGGATTTCCAAACCATAAACAGTCAAGAACCCCCTCTTCCTTCACTTTTAAAAGCAGCCCCTGAGTCTCTTTGGCCACCGCATTATTTCACATATGAAGAACAGCTGTGGAACAGCTAATGACTTGCTTGGAGTCCTCTGGAGCAGTAAAAACCTTCCAGGCTGGTGCTCAGCCATGGAGCAACACTCCTATCTATGTGTAAATGATAACTTAAGAACTTTGTGCAATATGATGTTAATGGGAGAAGCTTCTTGTTGGGTTTTAAAGAAAAGGACACACCGGTGAAATGTTATTTTCCATAGTTGCATGACTATTTATATAGAGAAATATAAATTTATATAAATGTATACATATATATAGATACACATATTATACATTATGGGCATATACATACATACATATATACACAGTATTATCTACACATACACAGATTTGTATATACATATATATCAATATATATATACACACAAATACACAGACAGCTTTCTTCTTTTTAGCTAGCTATAGTTATAAATTCTCCCTCCCCCACAGAGCCGAGATGATCTGAGTTGCCTCTGCTGAACTCCCCACGGTTGCCTTTCCATCACAAATTAAATATAATACTCATTATCCTGCAATTCTGGTTCCTGAGAAACTTGGCAATATTTCTGAATGACTTCAGATGCAGCAATTTCTCCTGCATTGCCTCCGCTAACCTATTCCAGGAGATGCAATATGCTGCTAAGATTAAGTGTCCAAAACACTAATATGTGTGAGAAGTGCCTCCACTGACCTACATTAAGAATGTAGGTCTTAATGTATACATTTTTAGCTTTATCACCAGAATGTTCATATTTTTATAACAGTCCAAAACAAGCCATATGCCTGAATCTCCCAGAACTTTTCAAAAAATGACTTCTACGCTTCAACATGCTAGCAAATACACATATACATACATATATATAGTATATATGTATATAATGTACATACTCAGTCTCATCATTTCCCTTACATACATTAGCCACTCTGTTCCAGCAGAGGTAACAACATAGGAGGCAGTTACTACTGCTTTGAGTTAACAGCAGGTAATTTTAGGTTGTTGTACATGGAACACCTTTGCGTTATCCCTGATGCATACCTGTTAGTGATCCATCTTATCAGTGTTTTGTGCTCTGAAGGCTTTAAAAGACTTTGGCTGGCTTGTAGGGGCTGGCAAAGCACAACGCATGTAATACCACCGCGGCTAACCTCAGGAGGCTGCTTACAAAGCTGAGTTACAGGTAGGCAATCCGGTCGATACATCTTACAGAATGAAGTCTTGAGGTGCAAAACATCACTCTACAGAAAAACCCAACAAAGATAACCATATTTTCAACTGGACTCCATTTTGTGCACATGTTCAATGTGCAAACCGAGGCGTTAAAAACTTATCATCAGCCAAATGATTATCTGTGCATGCAGATAGGTAAAAGCAATGTTGAGAATGCCAACAAATCTGGATGCTGCTTGAGAACTTGGGCCAAATATGGGGAAAAAAAGGGGGAGGGGGGATTCTATGGGATATTTGTTTACCAGCTCTAACAGAGAGGTTTCAACAGGAATTGTATGTTGTTATTGACTGTTTCTAACACAGCAAGATGCTTGACTTTGTGGTGCCGTTTGCATCGTTAGCCTTGGCACAGGTCCCACTTGTCACAGCTTAACCCAGCCATGGTTAATAATGCCATTCCTTCCATCAGCATCGCTGGATCTAGTACTGTGCCCCCTCATTGCTCACAGGAGGAATACGTACATACATAAATTAGATACATCCACCTTTCTTGCTTTGTTGGCTTAAAACTGAAGGCGATAATTAAACACATTGAATAATGACTGACTCTTTGCCTTAATCAGTAAAGGCTGCAGAACAAGGACCCAGTAGCTATGACTTGCACTTTCTTTGAAGAAAATACTGATATAAACTGGATCTGAAAAATATCTTTACTTGCCATATTTCTTTGATTGCCAATACTATCCACTTTCCAAAGCAGCCAGGTTTTTGGGTCACTGCAAGAAAACATAACAGAAGTGATGCCACGAGAAACGATGTTTCCTAATGAAGAAGAATGCATTAGTTATACATCTTTTTCAGCAGTGCTTTTATGAAGAGTGATCAGCTGTGCCCTTGCATGGCATTTTAACTGCACCAGAGAAATCCTGTATGGGTTTTCTGAAGAACACAGAGACAAACTTTTAAATGGCCAATGTCCATTACCAATGCCCAGTTTTTTTAATGTTCCTTTTTCACAGAAACACTATACCGTGATTTTTCTAAGTGCTCATCACTGCCCTGCTCCCTGTGAGACACGGGAGCGGTGCCTGTAGTTGCGTGAGACCTCCAGGTACCTGATTGCGCAGGGTGAGAGTTAATGGTGGAGAAGATTAGCTGGCCACGTCTGACCCTGTAATCTTACTAATGGGAGTTTCTTACACCTTTCTTTGAGCCTGATCATTCTGAGCATTCTCAGGAATGAGAGGACACAGCAGCATGAACACATTTCAACTCTTAGCCTGAGTGCCAACTCCTACGCTCTTTGGAGCACAGCTCCTTCATTCTCCAAAGAAAAAGAGAAGAAAAGAAAGGATTGGACTTGAAAGTCCTATTAAAAAGTATTCTGTGGTGAGAACTTTCCCACTGCAATGTTTTCTGCTCTCCAATGATACTCTGAATAAAACCAAACCAAACAATCATGAAACAACAGCAACAAAACTGTAATTAACCTTGACTTCCAAAGCCAAAGCCTCCAAAATTCAATGACAGACTTCAGTTTAAGGATTATTCAGATAAAGGTCATTACATATAAAATATAAAATGTGTAAATATTTATGCATATAGTAACTAAGAGAGCAAGAACAAAACCAAAGATTTACATAGCTTTCTAGAAAACTCATCTCAGTTTAGGACAGTTACAACTGTGAAAGACTGATTTCATTTAAACAAGTATGTTTAAAAATAGCAACAAACACCTTCCTACAGTTCCTCAACATGCAAAACAGCTCTTGTCTCAAATGAAGCAGAGTGAAGAGGACAAAGCAAGAAAAAAACATTTTCCCATATCAGTGTACTGATGTCACTTTAACACTTGGGGCAAAGTTATTAGCATTAGATGAGATGGTCACTGTGGGACAAAGACTACAACCCCTTTTGGGGGGTTGGATTACTTTTACAGGAGTCTCCACTGGCAATGGTGCCACCATCAGCAGGAGGATTATCCATGCCACCACAACCAGAAGCATTTTCCATGTCTATGCCAGTCCAATAGTGACTCATCACAACTCAACACCCCCTGAATAAATACTTAGTCAAGCCCTACTGCATAATCTGCATCAACGCAGAGAGCTGCCCTTCCTGGCACAGTGCTACAACATCCCCAGCTTTCATGCCACTTGTCATGGACAGGAATTTTCCTCCACTCTTGGTGGCATCTGTTTGAATTTCCAGCTTCTGAGAGATTGGACCCTTAGCTAAAATAAAACATCTCTTCGGAATTCATAGAATATATAGGATATTCTTGAGAAACTTAGAAAATTCTAGTAAAAAATAAAGATGTTAGAAAAAGTAAATGAGCATTCAGTCCGTGACGTGTTCAGTACATGGTATATGACTGAGCTATTAATATTTTACATTGTGCTATACTCTCTATTATTATCTATTCTCAAGGCACCTAACATCTTAGTATTGCATATACATATATCTTCCTAATACCACACTTATGATTAATGTCCTTAACATTCAAAATATAAAGACTGATGGCAGCATCCACTCTGCAGAGACTACCCAGTACAATTATCAGACAGGGAATTTCTATAGCAATGCCAGTGGCTCGGTTCCTTTGAGTCTTCTCCCATCATTTTTCCACAAAAAAAAAATGAACAATCTGACAGTGTTCTGAAAACCACCGCAATATTGGAAATTTTAAAAGAGAAAATCCCACCACAGGGGAGTGTTTCCAAATACTTTCACAGTGATCAAAGATAACCTACAATGTTTCGCCCCAGCACCCCTCTGGTGAGCACCATGTATCACCAGATACACCCAAAGCTAATGGGTTCATCAGTAACCCCCTACCTCCTCCAAAAAACATAAACGAAAATAGAAGTACGGAATTTTAAAAGAAGTGGGAAGCTACAAGGATCAAGCAAAAGACATTTAAATATATATATATATATATATGAAACACAATTGTCAGTGTCTGTAAATATTCTTGCTTTTAAAGAAGGTAATACTGATGAGGTATTTCCAAATAATTTGCAACTGTTATACAAATAATTGTGGTGTATGTAGCTATAATACATAGCTACCTATGACATTAGATCTAAACTCTACCAATTTCCACATTTCTTGAATCTACTGAGACACACTGATATTTGTCTTTATGCAAATCCTTATTTTAGAATAAAAAAGTAAATTTGTGAATGAGGTCAATCAAGAAATTTACCAAAATGGTAACAAATTATTTTTCTAGTCACATGGAGAGCTTGTCTCGATACACTTGAATCCACATAATATAGGTTGCAATTTTCTGAGATGAGACTTTGCTCTTCATTCGAGTCTGTTGACTAAAACTGAGCAGTAATGTGGTATTTCATCACTGGCTTCAACAGGAGCAGGATTCGGCCTTTAGTCCGTGCTCACACAAGAGTTTGTTCCAAGCACATTCCACTTCTTCCACTAAGAGGAACAGGCTTTGAATTGGGACTTAGCAGTGTTTGCAAGAATAAAACAGAATCTTTTTCAAGAAGTGGGGAAAAATATATTCCCACTCACATCAGCTTTACAAAGTATTAAAAATAGCATATTTTGTACAAAGAGATGTTGTTAGTATGAAGAAGTTATGAAACTACATATTGGGTAAATTTATTCCACATTTCTCCCATGGAAACAATTGTTTTGTACTGTATAATCCATACATAAATTCATTGTGAAACTCAGATATGAGGAAGTCAGGTTTAGAACCAAGTCTTGGGAAACTCAGAAAATAGAAATATGCAATGTGCAGCAGTCTGATTTCTGAATGTATGTAAATCCATGTTGTAAAAGGAAATGCCTTTGGAAGAAGTGCAATTCTGGAACAAGTTCACATCTAAGTAGCTGAACCATTGCCAGAAGTCATATTCTAGGGCTGAGTAATGTAGATAACCAGTGAACTTCCAAACTTAGGGCCAGATTCTGCACACTTTATTCACGTGAACATTTCTGCAATACATAAAGCCAGTTCATTGCACATTGTTCATGTGAACAGTTCAACTTCATTTGAAATATGACTAAAGTAGAAGTAGCATCACACTCACGAGTTGCTGCTTGCATACTTCAGTGTTTTGGAAATGTAGAACATTGCATACTGATATTTTGTAGAGACCTGTCTGTCATGTTGCTCTACATGTTTATAACAGAGAAAACAAGTCAGCCATAAGTGCACATTTCTTGCTTAAAACCAAATCAGCAGTGATAATATGTACAAAAGTGTAATTTTTTGTTGTTTTGTTTTGTTTTTCTGGAAAGGTCTCTGACAACATCTTGAGTTACCACAGCTTAACTCACATCCACTGAATCTAATAATAAACAACCTCTCTGTAGTATTCACCTGACTAGAGCAGTCCAGTTCCTGGTGTGCTGTGACAGACTTTCAGAGATGGCAAGTGTTCTGTACGTCAGATTATTATTTATACCATAAAAATTAACATCACTATTGATACAACCCAGAGATCCATAAAGCATTGTCCAAGCCTCAAGCAAATCCTTTAACCCAGGTAAAATATTATTTTTGAGCATCTATGACAATATCAAGGAAGCACAAAAGAGCACCAAGCACCATCACTATCTGTTCTCATGTATGCAATCATTGTCAGCTAGAACTGGGACTTACCTGGACTTGTTTCTTTTCCACCTGTAGGAAGAATTTCATTATAAACAATGAGTGAATAAACCAAGCACATGGTGAAAGATTTACACAAAGTTTTGAGCACTGCCACATGCTGAACTGCTGAAGCTGATACCAGCTACTTACACAGTAATGAAATAAGCTAAAAAAAATGTATTTATTTATTTGAAATAGTATCCCATCAAACAGCTCCAATGTGAATGTGGATCATTGACTTTATTTGGTTCCTTCCCAATATTATTAATGCTACCAATAACACTTCTGATAATTATTATAATCCCTATTAATTAGGAGTAACCCAGGTTGCAGCATTTAAATAGTCACCCGTCACAGATCAGAGATGATGGATCCACTTTTGTTTCCTGCAGTGAAAAGTAATGCTACCACCCACTCAGCCTCAGCTCAACACAATGAAATAGCAAAATTGAAGTCATCGTAATATACATTAGATGTCACAGTTAAGTATTGTCAGTATTTCCAGAGGCAACTATCCCCAAATGATTCCAGTGAATTCCCAGTACACAAGGAAAAGGAAGTTTCCTACACAAGGAAAGAAAAATAACTCAATGTAAGCCAAAAATTATCTCTTTTAATACAAAATTCCATTCTCATAGAACAAATTTATTTCCACTGAATAAATAGATTTCTCACCATTCACAGGTGAGATTGCTACCTATAGTTATGTTGAAATTCTCTTGCCTTTCTGTAGTTTAATTAAAATATAAACATTATTTGCAACTGGCTTTACTATATTTGGATACAAGTATGAACACTTGGGGTTTGATGACATTGCCAAATGTACACAGCACCACTCTCACTAGGGGTTGTACTTTAACCTGGTTTGTATAGCTCCACGTGTTACTTGCATGTACGCTTATCAATGCAATTCTGATTATCATATTATAATGATTATCATAAGAAAGATCTGGCCTTTGAACTTTGATGTTTACTTTTAACAGGTCCGTGCTCTTCCACTGTCCTTTAAAAAAAAAGAAAAATAAATAAAAAAATACACACAAAAACAACAAAAAAAAATAAAAAAAAAGAAAAAGAAAAAAAAGAGAGAAAGAAAAGAGAACCCCATGCCCAGCAGACTAGAGCTGAATTGCAGCAGTAATAAAACACTATCAGCTCAGTAGAGGAATTTGGAAACTTCAAATGTATAACATTTCTTTAGCAAAACTATGGAGCCAATGATAGATTTACAAGACATTTGGAGCTGCCTCTCCACCCCAAAGCACATACAACTGCACCCAGGGCTCGGGACACGACTGTTGCACCCAGCTGGCTCTCCAAGACAGATCGACCAAAACCCTGCAATAAGCATACTTGGTGAAGCTACAAAGGGGACACTTGGGGTGAAAACAAGCGTTCATGGTTTTATCTCCATTAGAATCGTTGTGCTGGGTGGGACAAAGCTGCTCCCACCAGGCTGGAGGGACAGTTTGGTGTGAGGTGACACCACGCACCGCTGCCCCGCGCAAGGAAGGTGGCAGAGCCTTGTCCCCTGAACAGCAACCAGAAAAAATGTCCTAAGGGGGAAACCTTTTTAATGCAGATGGGGGTGAAAAAAAATCACAAATATAAATTATTTATTATTATTATGGATAGATTATCATTCCTGATGCTCCGTTAAAACAAACGATACCTAGAGATATATATTCGATATTTCACTATAAAACTCCATATCTGAAGACATTCAGGACAGTGCTCGGGCAGTGCGCTGTCCCCCCCGCGGCCCCCCCGGCCCCGGTGTAAGGCCCCCGGGGGCTCCGGTTTAGGGCCCCGGGGGCTGCGCTCGGCGGGGTCGGGACCGGGCGGGCAGCGCTGGGGCTGTGGCGCCACCTGGCGGAGGATGAGGAGCGGAGCCGCCGCTGCCGCCCGGCCGGCCCAGGGGACCGGGGCCAAGATACCACCGGGACCTTCCCTCCCCTCCTTTCGGTCTCACTCCGGTTCCAGCGCGGAGCAAACAAACGGCCGCGCCGGGGCAGAAAGATCCCCGGCCGCGGGGAGGTGGCTGGAGCTTTAGGCATCCTTTCCCAGAGACCTTTAACTATTTTTTCCAAAATTGAAAAGCGCTTTAATGCCCGCTCCCATCCCCCTTTGACTGCTCTCTTCACATTTAGAAAGAGCCCCAGCAATGCCCCTGAGAGAGGGCACTGGTTTGAGATGCAAGGGAACTGCCGTAAGTACAGTGCGGCGTGGGAATACGGATTGCAAATCAGATTTGTAAAAGTCTCAGGTGGTATCTTGGCAAGAGAAGCTGTACAGCATTTGTTTTGTTTTGTTTTGTTTTCTGTTAACATCACAGTGCATCAAACTGTTATTAATAAAATAGCTTTCAAGGTTAAGGTGGGAGAAGGAAATCTCAGTAGGGGGAAGCTGACGTTTAAGGTTCAAGCTTTGTATTCCTATATATATATATATGTGGATATATATATATATATATATGCATGTTTTTTCAAAACTTTTTATTAGGAAAGCTATACCAGACGCATCACTGTACAATGATTAAACATTACCTTTACAATTTATATTCACTTGAAATTACAGAATAAATATATGCACATTGTTGTACCTCTCGTGTGTGTGCGTGTGTGTGTGCATGTATGTGTGTATGAGAGAAAACATTAAAAGTGCTTCCTACAAAGCTGTTAGTGACAGGTGCCCAGTAGCTTTTTTTTTTCCTTTTTTTTTTTTTTTTTTTTTCCTGTATATTTGCATGTTGCTTTTATTTAGGAAAGTGCGGATGTCCTCCAAAAAACCATGGCGTCATGATGAAGTGTCACTGAGCATCCCCTAGGTGTGTGCGCCACGTGGTTACATCCTTTGGGCTGCTCGGCTCCGGGTGGCTTCCCCCGGTGCCCGGGATTCCCTGCGCGGCGGCGGGCGCTGCGCGGAGGGGCCGGGCTGCCGCGGGGTGGCGGGGGTGCGGGTGGGTGCGTGTGCGTGCGAGGGAGGGAGAGAGACAAGAGTGAGACATTCGAGCAAGACCCTCCCCTCCCTTCCCTCTTGCAGTTTCCAGGCATGCAGCAAACCGCTCTTGTTTGCTTCTTTGCATTTTTTTTTTTTAAATAAATGTACAGAATCTGTGCCATGATGGGCAAGAAGAAAGCAAGCCACAAAATGCCATCTTCCCTCCCCCTCCCCTCCAAGGGAAAATATAGAGGAAGTTTACTGCAACGGAAAAATAAAAAAAAAGAAAAAGAAAAAAAAAAAAAAAAAAAAAAGAAAGAAAGAAAGAAAAAGAGACACACATGGAATTTACTTAATCAGGATCAATACAAAGATCCCCGATAATAATAATAATAATAATAATAATATACCTTAGACATGGCACAGTCAAAGTCTCAGTTTCAGTATAAAAAATAATGATTGATTAACATCTGCTGGCAAAAGTCTGCGAAGGCACTTCGTCGATTACTGCTCTGAGGCCGGCCCTGCCCGCAGCACGCACAGCTGGCGGGCAGAGCGCGCAGCTGGAGCCTCTCCTCGCATGCGGCGGTGCCGGGCGGGCGGCGGGGCAGCGGTCAGAACCGGTACGTGGTCTTCTCCAGGACTTCGAGGTAATCCGGCTTGGTTTGGAGTTTGGCCCTTAACTCGAGGTATTCGCTTGTGGGGGTTTGGTGCTCTGAGAAGCCCTTGCCGGCCGCGAAGAGAAGGGTTTCTTTGAGCCTGGCGTCCTGCTGGAGGTCCGGGTATTGCATGCCAGGGGGGTGCACGTGCAGTTCCTTCAGCTTGGGCACGGTGCCGTACAGGCAGTCCACGAAGCCCACGGCGCAGGGGGGCGGGCGGTCGCGGTCCCGGGGGGCTCCTCCCGCTGCCGCCGCCGCCCCCGGCCCCCCAGCGCCCGCCGCCAGCCCTCCGCCCGCGGGATGCTGCGGGTGGGCGGCCACGATGGTGTTGAGCTGCGAGCTGGACACGGCCAGGCTCCACTCCTGCTCCTTCTCCAGCAAAGTGCGGTAGTTGGTGCCCGGCTCCGGGCCGGGGGGCGCGGCGGCGAAGCGCTCTCCGGCGCCCCGCAGCAGCTCGGCCGCCTCCCCCCC
>NC_048901.1:22381836-22510516 GCF_011077185.1 Oxyura jamaicensis | reverse complement strand
GGCGGCGGGGGGGCGCAGGGCGGCGGGGCAGAGCGCCCCCAGCTCCAGGGAGCGCAGGTCGCGGCGGGCCAAGCGCTCGGGGCTGGCGCACAGCACGTCACCCACCACGCTGACCGAGCTGAGAGCCTCGAGCCACTGCTTGAGGGGCACCAGGTCGCAGGTGCAGTCCCAAGGGTTGAGCTTCAGGTCGATCTGCACGATGGCGTGCAGGTGCTCCAGCACCCCGGCCACTGGCAGCGCCAAGAAGTGGTTGTTGCGCAGGTTGAGGCGGGCCAGCGAGGTGCCGGCAAAGGCGTCGGTGGGCAGGGTGCGGAGCAGGTTGTCATTGAGGAAGAGCAGCTTCAGGTTGGGCATGAGGCTGAAGGCCGCCGGCTGGATTTCCCTGATCAAGTTGTACTCAAAGTACAGGTAATGCAAACTCTGCAGGCCCCGGAACATGCCCGGGGTGAGCCGCTCGATGTCGTTGCCATTCAGGTAGAGGCTCTTGAGATTGGGCAGGTTGATAAAGGCCCCATCCTGCACGTAGGAGATGCGGTTGTTCCCCAGGTGCAAGAGATCCAAAGAGGAAAAATTCCAGAAATCGGAGCGGTAGATTTTCTGGATCAAATTCCCGCTCAGGTACAGCTTCTTGGCGTTCAGGGGCCTGGGCAGGAGCTCGGAGATGTTGTGAAACCCTCGCTCCTTGCAGTTGACCGTCAGGCCCAGGTCGTTGATGTGCAAACTGCAGGAGCAGCCAGTGGGGCAGATGATGGGGATCGGGGGCCTGGTCTGGTAGGCGGCCACGGGCGGCTGGTTGGGCCCAGGGTACAGGCCGCGGGGGGTCGGGGGAGGCCGGGGTGCCCTGGGCTGCTTGGTGGGCTTGGGCTGCTTGTTGGATGTTTTGTACTCAACGGAGGAAGCGGTGAAATGGAAGGAGGACAGCATGGAAGACGGCTTCGTAGGCCATGCGTTCTCCTTGCTGGATGACAGCTGAGGGATGCCCAGGCTGGCTTCCACCTCGGAGTCGGACAGCATGGGGCAGAGCTTACTTCTTTTGATTTCCCGCAGGTCCTTCCCGTGGAAGTGGAAGGGAGTCTCGCAGGTGATGTCCCCCACCAGGGCGGTGTAGGGGATACGCTCCAGCCAGCTCTTCAGCTGCACGATCTCACATGTACAGTTCCACGGGTTCTCCTCCAGCTGAATCTCCATCAGGCTCCTGCCAATATGGTCCAACATCCCGCGGTACGAAAGGACTTTTAACCTGTTCCCACGCAAGTCCAAGTGGGTTAAGGACACGGACTTAAATAGGTTGGTGGGAAGCATGGGGATCAGATTGTCATTTAGTATAAGGACCCTCAATTTACTTAGGTTTCGAAATGCCCCGCTTTCAATCCGCTTAATGACATTGTAATCTGCCTGCAGATATTCCAGACTTTCCAAACCCAGGAAAGTGTCATTTCTGAAAATGTCCAATTTGTTTTCGTGCAAATACAACCTCTTCAGAACTCGGAGCCCATTAAAAGCCCCCGTCTGAATGTCCTGCAGTGCATTGTTCCCAAGGTTAATAGACACAGCATTGTTCAAATGAAGAAAACTGTTGGTGTACAATTTCCTCATGGAATTCCTCTGCAGATAAAGTTTAAAAGGTCTCGACCACGACTCTGTTATCTGACTAATATTTATAAATCCTTTGTTGTCGCAATGTATATGGAAAATGCTCTCCTTCACTTCACAGTAACATGGATCAAAGCAGGGCTCATCGAGTTCCTCCGAGTCCTCTATCAAGGGAATTGGTGTAGTCCATGCTAGAGCAATTGTGCTTAGAAGAATTATCCACAACATCCTTCCTTTATGAAGCGTCTCTGCCGAGGAAGGTTTCATCATCTGTTGACTTTACAAAACTGCAATGGGAAAAAAAAGATGCAGATTTTCAGTATTTCTCTCCTGCCCCACGCCTTTTACCAAGCCCCTACCTGCTAGACTTGTGTTAGACTCCTGGAAAGTTCAGCAATTGTTGGGTAGACGTTCACAACAAACTCTAGGGCTGTCGGGTGTGTGAGCCTTGCCCTGATTTATACTTCAGAGATGTTAAAAGGTTTAATCACGCGATATCAGCCTTCCTCATCTCCCTCCGCCCCCCCTTTTGGTAAATGCCACCTATAAAGAGGACAGCACATGCAGACTATACAACGATAGGAGCACACAGGCAGAACGTGTTGCGTCTTTGCGTGTTTTCCGCCATAGGACCAGCATTCAGAACTGCGTGTATTTCATACTTGTTTGCAGTTTTGGCTTTATAGACATCGTAGCCCGCGTCAACTACAGGGGGGAAATCTTGTAGCAGTGGGCAGATTTCTCCAGTGTCACACTACATCTTTTATACATGCAAACTCTCAAAGTTACTGAATTTCAGTCCTTGAATCTCTCTCCCTGCCAGCTCGATATTATTCCATATGTAAGTTCAAAGGAATGTGCAAGGTTTGATAATGTCCCTGAGAAAACAGTTCCCTTCAGAAGCCACCACAACATCTTTAAAACAGTAAATGGTTAACAATCCTGATTTAAAAGAAAACATTCCCCTTTCAAACACACAGATGAATTAATGCAATGGGTATATTATCAGATAAATACATACCACATATTAGTCATTTTAGCTGATTAAAGCATTTAGAGATGATTAATCTTTCTAAAGCACATGCCCATGCGATCAGCAGATCTAAAGGGAAGTGACAGCTAAAGAGGCACCTAGGATTGAAACGCTCAGCCTGCCTTGGATTAGGGTATTCTGCGCCCCCAGGACCAAGCAGGAGACCCAGTTAAAAAGCTGAAAGTGGAAGAAAAAATACCTTGACACTTACCAGCCGATAAATTATCTATCCTACTATATACGTTCCCGAATGAAGACACGGTTCTTCTCCAGTCAGATGAAAATAATACTGTACTAATGAGATGCAGCTCCTTCAACATATGGTTTCACCCTTCCTTTCACCAGATATTTCAAATGTATGGGCATAGAGAAATGCTAAGGATGGTAATAATAAAGGTGGTGATGCAGCCTTCCTTGAATCACTGAAATGCCCATTAGAATTATTCGGAGCGATCATTCCTTTTGGTCTTAATCTCTCAATAGAAAAGGTCCTTTTTCCCTTCCACGCATAAGAACTGGAAAATTTTGACCCCCATCCACAAACTTAAGAGCAGAAAGATGCATTTAGGGGAGAGAAATGCGAAAGCAAAAGAAATCCTTAGGATCAACTTGCGAATGAAACCCTCCCCTGTGGGAAAGAGATGGTTGAAAGCATGAAAAGAGAAATACCCCCTGCAATTAAAGCCAGCATCTAATTGGGAAGAAGGGAGAGAGATGAGAGCTATATTGCAGTATCAGTCTCTCTGTCTCCTTTGCAAAATATTAGCCACTTAAGTTCTTTCTCTTCTGCAAGGGCTGTAATAAAAAAAAAAATAAAAATAAAGAGGGTTATTATATCTTCTTTTGGGGTGAGGGGGTGTCTTTGACCCTACGTGGAAACAAAAGGATCCAGAAAGCTGGTACTTACCGGTTTGCAGGAGAGATTTTAGCACATCGTTCCAAAAAAAAAAAAAAAAAAAAAAAGGAAAAAAAAAAAAAAAAAAAGGGGGGAAGGAGGAAAAAAAGCTCGAGTTTAAAGATTGCTGGTTTCTCTCCCTCTCTCCCTCTCTGTCTCTCTCCCTCTCTCTCTACTCCTGCTGAAGCTGAGGCAAAAGGGAAAAAAAAAAAAAAAAAAGCAAGGCTGAGACGTGCTGGGAATGCAATGAGCCCCTCAATGATCTTCTTTAGGATGCAGAGCTGCTGTTTGGCACACTCAATGGAGGAGGGAGGAGAGGGGCTGCTGCAGGCTCCAGCGCCGCTGCCGCCGCCTTCTCCGGGCACCGGCAGCGCGGAGCGGGAGGGCTGGGGCGCGGCGGAGGATCTCGGGCTTCTCTCCTGCTCCCTGTGTGTGTGTGTGTGTGTGGTGCTGTTGTTGCCCTGGATCAGGCTTTTCCACGTCATGAAAATGAGCTTCAAGAAGGGGAACAAATGAAGGGGGCGCGCTTGGCACCAGGTCGGGGGCGCGCATTTGGGAAGCCCTGACTATACATTTTTTTTTTTTTCCCCTGCCTTTTTTATTTATTTTTTTTAGAGAGGGAAGGAGGGGGCTGGTTGGCGGAGAGGAAGGGAAATGGGAAACGAGCAGATGGGGGAGAAAAAAAAAAAAAAAAAAAAAAGGCAAGAAAAAGCAGAGAGGAAAAAGCCGCCGGGATGGGTCACAATTAGTATCCCTCCCCCACCACCTCTTCTAACAAAAAAAAAATCCAACTCTGGAGGGAATCAGAGATGCCCTGACTGCATGCTCCAGCCTTGCAGCCTTGCAGCGGCGGGTTCGGGTGTCCCCGGGTCCCGGGGTCCCGGCTCCCCGCACCGCGCCCCCTCCGGGCCGTGCCGGTGCCGAGCCTCGCCCGAACCTCGCAGCCTCTACGGGATCCAGCAGCCTCCTCCTCCTTCCTGGCCAGGAGGCAAAGCCCCAAACCCTCGGGGAGGACACCCGGAGCCTTTCGCATCCTCCCTCCGCCGCCGCGGAGTTTGCGCGGAGGCGGAGGGCGGCCGCGGCCGCGGAGGGCAGCGCTGCCGGCCGGCATCTCCCCCCCCCGGGGAGCCGCAGGAAGGTAACGGGGCTGCGGGGAGGGGGGGGGGAGCGTTCCGCGGAGGATGCGCGGAGGGGCGCGCAGCTTGCGCGGGTGTCCCCGCGGCTGAAAGTTGGAAGGTGAAGACCCCCCCCCGCCTAGGTGGGTCGCACCCCCGGCATCCCACCTGCGGGCAGGGCAGGGGCGCAGCCCCGCGTTGCCTCCGCGGCCGTCCGCAGCCGAGCATCCCCATCCTCGGGCAGGCTCCGGTTCCCCCCCAACCCCAAGTCCCTTTTTTCCCCGGGGAAGCTCGGCCGGGAGGAGACTTAACTGCAACCGCGGCTCGGCAGCACAAAGTTGACGGACGAAGCTGCGGAGGCCGGGGGAAGCTCCCGGGGGGGCCGCCGCCTCCTCCTGGCTCTCTCCGCGGGCAGGGGCGCTGCCTCCGTGCCCGGGCCCCATGCTCCGCAGGCTCCCGAGCTCTCCTTCAGCGGTGTAACATGGGCGCTCTGCACCCTCCTAATTAAAGCGCAGCATCATCGCCCCGCCGAGGCGGGCAGCACGCACCTGGCACCCCCTTTGGAATAAAATGGGGGGGGGGGGGGGGGGGGGGAGGGGGGAATATTAGAGGCTTGGGCTTGTGCCGAGCTCGCAGGGGGGCTCCAGCAGCAACTCAGAGCCGTGAGGAATGACCTGTGCCCCCCTTCCAGCACCCCCCCTTTGCTCCTCGCCGTGTCTGGGGACCTTGCGCTGCCGGTACCCCGCAACTTTCCCAAAATGCCACCGAAAGGGGCTCGTCCTCCCCCTACGTCGGAGCTGCTGCCTGCAAGTTTCGCCGCTGGGCTGCCGGCGGGAGGACGGGGGGGGGGGGGCGCCGGGAGGGCTGCGAGGGCTAGCCCCATGCATGCTAACCGCCGGGCGCTGCGGGGGGGGCGCTGGCCGGGGGGTGCCCCCGCCTTGTGTCGGCTGTCCCTGAATGTGAGCAGCCCCCCCTAAGCCCCCGGGACGCCCTCGGGGCCGCAGGAGGGGCATATTCCACCCCCACCCCCCCACCCCTCCTCCCGGCACCGCGATGCTCCCTGCGGGTGTGCGAAGGGAGGAGCAGGAGCTGGGAGCTCGCCCAGAGGTGCTGGCCCTTCCCGGCTCTGCTCGGCCTGAAAACCCCGTGTCCCCCGGTGTGTCCCCCCCCAGCCCAAAGTCAGCAATGGCCCTGGCCACCCCCCTCCCCAAAGCAGCTCGCAGCCTCGGCTGCCACCAGCTGCTGGGAGCAGGCTCGGCGGATTGGCAGCAGCTCGGGCTCAGGGTACGGCGGGCTGATGCAACCGAGACTGGGACGTCACTCGGTTATTAATAATAATAATTAGTATTGGCAAGCGAGCTATTTCCTTGCCAAAACCCGTCCGTGGAGTCAGGGGAGATGCGTGTCAGCCGGGCGAGGGGCTGGCAGGTGCCCTCCCGTCTGCCTTTTCCCAGCCTTCGTTGTGATTACTAAATGCACCTTTTCCCCCTGACGGCTTGCAAAAAAAAAAAAATAAGGGAGAGAAAAACCCCGGACAACTTTTTGTGACAAATTAGACAAGGATACTTGAACAATTATTGTGCCTTTACGAACGTATCATTACAGCATTACATTTCCACTGGAGGCGACCATTCCCCCCACTGCAGTCATTGTAACGCAGTCATTTAATGCTTCATTCGATCTGCAGTGTAAACCAACTCGTTCCTTTTCTAATAGAAGTGGCAATGTTTTAGAGAAGGAGGGAGTTTCAGACCAAAGCTCTGCCTGTCCAGAAAGAAATATTCTGATCTTTAATAGCCTCTTCTGTCTCGAGCAATCTATGGTAAGGGCAAAAGCAATAAATAGTGCACGGACGAGGGAAACTCTGTTGTAATTATTATAGATGGGAGCTGCTTTCTGGCTCTCTATATTTTGCTAAAGCCAGGGAGCAGTTTAGAGGGTCTGGATCTGAGTGCTGCGAGGATTTAGGAACAGACAGTGCCTGGGCTTTGGCTGTGGTTCTGCCTCAGGGCCCGGAGAAGCCTGCACAGCCAGGACTGGGCAGCAACAACCCGGGACAGTGGGATGTGTGTGAGAGCCTGGGCCTGGGAGAAGAGCTGTGAGACACCAGCAGACTGCTGTGCTGCTTAATCCAAGCCTCGTGCACTAGTTTCAGAGAGTAGGGTGCTCCAGGAGGGCAGGCTCTGGGCTGTAGGGGGCTTTCCATGGGACAGAGCCAGCCCTCGCCTCTGGGGACCTTCACAGCATCCTTGAGTCTGAGGGAAGGCTGGAAAGTCAGCTGGGCTGGGGAAAATGCAGTGCAGAGAGTGGTCCTGGGTGGAAATGTTCGTGGCTACAGAGGCTGACGGGGCAGACTTCAGATAACACCATTAGTCTGCCTGGTGTTCAAGGCTGGCAAAGGCTTAAGATTCCTTCCCTGGTCTGGAGATCCCCCTTGTGTCCTCATGAGACTCCATTTGTCAGGTGTGTCAAGATAAATGTATTAATGTATTTAAAATTGAGATCTCCCCTTTTTCTTTCTTTCTTTTTTTTTTTTTTTTTTTTTTTTATAGGAACCTTTCAAAAGTTCTTGTTTTCTATATTATACATTCCTTAAACTGAGCAACTTTAGTGTCTCTGAAAATGCTGGTAGAGGAAAATCCAAACAGAGGATCTTCTCTGCATACCACTCAGTGAAGCAGTTCATGAGGCTTAGCTTCTCCTTTTCCTTCTCTACTACTTAGTTCATTTAGCAAACCAAAAGGGAAACAAAATTACTGGTGGAATTTACCTACAGTCCTGGCTTGGAAGAGAACATTTCTGTTGAAATCCGCATTATAGCATCCCAGGTTTTTTTTTTTTGTTTTTTTTTTTTTTTTTTTTGAGAGAGAGAATTACAACCTCTCATCCTATCATACAACAATAGTTGAGGCCCATGCCCAGAGGACCTGAGTTTGACACAGAGCTCGGTCCTGTGCCCTCCAGTCAGCGCGAAGGGGCTGCTGCCTGTCCGCTGGCCAAGGCTCAGTCCTCTCAGATCCAAGGGGAGCTGCTGAGGACCCTGAGTCACCTCCAGCCTGGGACTGGCTGCTCAGATGAAGGCTGGCTTCCTTTTCGGCAGCAGTCCTGGTATTTGACATGCCAGACATAAATTACCAGGACAGATGATTTGAGCTGCATAAGCATTTGTGAATGCACATGTAATGGAGGAGATGTAAGAATTTTAAACTGGGCTTTTCCAGCTGGAATCTTTCAGGCTGGAGAGCTTCTTATGTTGAACTGATGCTCCTGGCCACGTTTTTTTACAATTAGTCACCTCATTTTCATCTATATATTATCCTATGGATTTTTTCCCAGGCCACGTCCACTATAAGTGATGCATACATCATAGTATTTTTATATATGAAGTTAAGAAATAACAGTGCACCAGATTAAACCATCACATTGTACTTCTGATGTGAAACTCCTCAGCTACTTTAAACTCAAGAGAAGGACACTGAAGTTGTACAGAAACCCCAGCCATGCCCTCGGTAACAAGTTATATGTAATTGGTTTTTACTCTTGGGATTGCTTTCAGCAGAGAAATTTTGCCCAGTGTTTGATGATATGAGTAAATATTAAAAAGAAAGGATGAAAGAACTAATGGATAGCATTAAAATAGAACAGCAAATACCAGCAAATCGTGAGTGCAGTATTTTTAATGGATTGTTATTAAAAATAAAAAAGTAGGCAAAATAAAAGGGAGATTTTCATGGACAAAATTGACAGTTCTGTTATCCTCACCAAATCCTGACATTTCAAGATCAGTTTTTATCTAATGATTCAATGGCCTTAAATATTTCTTTCCACTAAATCAGGCACAGCTATAGCTATTTTCCCACCTCAGACACGTAAGCCCACATTTTTTTCTAAATGTGCTGATATTTATTATAGCCAGTGTCAAAAAACTTCGCACTCCATTTATATATGAGCTTCTCTTTGGCCTTTATTAGAATGATCTACGGCCGTGGTTAGGCATGCACAACTTCTTTTGACAGCAGCCAGGATTTTGTGTGGATCAAAGGTAGAATAATTCCCCAAGGGCGATCTCTTCCCGTCCGAACTACAGAGTTATGAGCTCTGCTCCAGTGCAGGGTGGGAGCTTCTTCAGCTCTTCCCATGCTTCAGACAGGTTATTCTGCAGCCCACATCCACCTTTGTGTCAATGTGCTGCATATTTTTTAATCTTTTTATATTTATTTTTTTCCTTCAGTGGAGAAAGTAATTCTTACCTGGTAGCATGAATACAGGTTCTGGTGTCCTAAATGTGACTGATCATGGACCAATGGACCAATGCAAAAGAAGAACATGGACATAGAAAGGTGCTTTCTAAATCTCTCCATCCATTTCCCTAAGACCCCAATGGCAGGACACAGAGCCTCAGAAGATAGCTTGATACCTTGCATGCATACAAAAAATCTTAGATAATGCAGAAAATAGTGTCTGAGTTCTATTAGCAGGAACATACAATTCTGTGATTCTGTGACTCTGTGATTTATTCCAAAATAATCATGTGGGATTATTTCTACACATATGTACTCTGCACGTAAACATTTTCTTTTGCAGTTGCTAACTCTGGTTGATTTTCTTTCTACCTTGTGGGCCACTCTTGTGTACATCCTGGTTCCTTTATTTGGTCTGGACCCATGAAAAAGGAGATAACCTGACAGCACACACTGTAAGCAACAGCATGGATTTTCAGGGCATCTGGATTTAGAGTTGCCAGAATTAGAAACATGAGCCTGAGGAGATCATGCCAGGGCAATTCCCCAGTCCTGGGCCATAAAGCCAATCAATTTAAAGTGTAATAGAAGCCACGATTACTGCGCTGGATTCTGTGTGAAGGAAGGCACTTACTGCTCATTTGGAAAGAAAAGCTCATATTCAAAATTGTTTTTAGATCAGTCTTGATCCTACTTCTAGTGATGTCAATGGTGACACTTTGGTCCAGCCCCATGGTGCCAGAATTTTCCATTTACTGTTAACTACTTCTCTCCCCCCTCTCCTCCCATTCCTATGAACCCATTCCTTGCTGGTCCTCTTCAAGGACAGTTCAGCCATAGAGATAGCCCATATCATTCAGCTCAGGCAGCAAGATGGATACTCATTTTAATCTCTTAGAAAAATTAGTTCAATGATCATGGAAGAGAAGGTGAGAATGATGTCTTCTCCACTCCTGCAAGGCTTGCACTCCTTTCTTTTTGCTGCTGATGACACAAGTCTTATAGTAGCCCCTGGTTAGGAATAAGAGGTCATCTTTCATCCTCAATGGGCTCAGCTATGAAGTTTGAGATGAGCTGACTCACTCTGATTTCAGTTACATGTAATGGAAGCTGTGGACTAATGTAAGTCTGTAGAAATGTCAGAAGAGAGGCTGGTCTTAAACTCTTGGATCTTTTCTAATATGTAAAACCACGAGCCATTATACTTGGGTTTCCAGTGCATGACACATTAACACATTAGCATGCTTTTAAGGTATTATTGTGCTGAAATTATTAAATGGAGAGAGACAGAAGCAGCCAAAGTACCCCTGAGTGCACCTCGCCCAGCCTCCTGGCAGAGTTGACCCACGGCTAGGGAAGGAGGCTGCTGCCCTTCTGACTTAGGCAATGGAAATTATTATTGCAAACTGAATCATGTGGCCATCCCTAATATGCACTAGTTCCCTGTTTCCTTGTCTTAATTAAAGTAGCATTATGTTGTACAGGAGAGAAAAGCTGAGGCAAATAACTGCTTTTCATGTTTTTAATACCATGATAGGTTTTCTCCGTTTAGTCTTTGGCTGTTTTATGTAACACCAAATTTCTTTTACAAGCAGCAGCAGGAGCCACCATTTTTGATCACTACTTCCAGATAGTCATTAAATGTACACGTATGAGAAGGAACAGAGGTCTAGATAGCACGACCTGTGAGGAAAGAGTAAATTAGGAATGTTCTAAACAGAAGAGTAGGAGGAACATGATGATACTTTTGAATTATATATGAAAAATAAAGGGAATACTTTGTTCTCTGTGAATAGCATCATAGAGAGTACAAGAAATTGGTCTTAATTTGTAGCCAGAAAGCTTCGTATCAGATATAAGGAAAAAAAATTCTGATGGTTAGGATGGCAAAAACTGACTTTGGGGTGGCAGAGGCTCTGCATAAGAGGCTAAAAAAAAAAAAAAAAAAAAAAAAAAAAAAAAAAAAAGCAGGTAAGGTCCTGAGCCAGGAGCATCAGAGAGCAGTTCCTGAAGCACAAAGATGGATTAGGTGATTGGATTGGGAACTAGATCCCAGTAGAAACAATTACTTAAAAAAAATAACATGAAAGAACTGAGGGTTTCATATCATCAGAATATGCACAGATAAGCCATAAATGAAGCAGCATATATCTAAATTCTGAACTCATGCAATTGGCTAAAATTGTAATCTGGGAAGTATATATATGTATATATTTATATGCATATGTATGTATATGCAAACACACACATGCACATGCATATCTACATCCTTGGATGGTTTTATTTATCTTTTCAAGGTTTCTGTGCTTAGGGTTTTTATTTTCCATTCATTTTCTATCTTTACGCACCACCCATCTATCTCCAGTTGGCTAGTTAGATAAAAAAACAGCTTCTCAGGTAGTCACCTCCCAGAAGCTGAAATTTTAGGAAAAAATCTCAGTACAAGAAAATGTTCAAACAGTTCTGAGAATTGTTATTCCTGAATATAGATAGAAATCTTAGCTCATAGTGTAAGAAGGACCATACCATGGTGTAATGTAAAATCCGGAAAAATACTCAGCTTTTCCTAACCACTTTTCTAGTATTAAATATTAGCAGTTTCAAAGAGCACAAGGAACTTTCCTTTTAGCTGTTGATTTAACTAGGCTTAAAATCCAATGAATAAATTGTACATAGTTCATCAGCTTGTGGGGTGCACAGTGCCTGCACACCAAATAATAAGCTACACATCCCACTGTGAAAGGTTTATGGCCAGAAGACTGTAGGAACACCTCTGTGGGACTGTCAAAATAAAACATGTAAGGGAATCATAAATGAAATGAACGCATATTGGTTTAAAATCAAGCCCATAAATATGTGTCACACCTGTCCTCTGGGTGGCCAGCAGCAATCAAGCTGTTATATTCTGAACGTATTTTCACGCTGATGCTGTCTGATTTGTCCTCCTTTCCTTGCTGAGCGGTATCAAGGAATAAAGTGAAAGACCTGAGTGATGTGGTGCCATTGCAAAGGCTGCAACCAAGGTGACATTAATATATCAAGATAAATATACAACGGACCCATGAAAATTCAAGGCTAATTATGTTTTACTGTGCTAACCTTCTTAGAAAAAAAATAAAAATAAAAAATAAAAAAAAATGAAAACAGGTTCACAGCAACAGTTTTCTCCACCCAGCAAGCTTCTGCACTTTCCCACAGAGGCTGCTGTGGATGTGGAAGTAGTCTAACATAAGGATTAATAATAATAATTTACACTGTGGGAGTGCCAAGGTTTCCCTCCGTGCATGCAAGGTACTGTACGAGCAGAAAATTATACACAGAAAAGTTTCAGGCCACTGACCAATGTGCGTGAATGCACTCATGACTGTTTTTTGTACCTAAAACTCTCTCCTGGTGTATAATAAATTCAGCCACATCCTTGCTGTACTTCTCCCAAAGGTTACTCATTTTAGCAGGTGGTTTTCATGGTTTTTCTAAATAAGCTATCAAAGAAGATCCAGCATTTGGGATCTTGCTACAGAAGGCCCCAGATAATCACCTAATTAGTTGCAAGGGTGCATCCTATCCTGCTAAACCACACACTGCTTTCCGCAACTGCCTAGGGGAGCCCAACAGCTCGGGTGTTTTTTTTTTTTTTTTTTTTGCTTCCAGCTCAAAACCTTCCGTTTGGTTTCTTGCTGGTTGAATCTTTGAAGATGGTGTTACTAGGTTGTTAAATTATTACACTGTTTAAAATGTGATGTGGCTTTTGGCCATTTAAGCAGTTGTTATCTGAGCAGAATCTGTTCATCCTGAAGCCACGTGGGGCCAGCCTTACAGAGGTGATATGAGGCTCCCAGACTTGAGGCTTTTCCAAGGTAGACACAGAACATGGAGAAAGCCCTTGGTGACTCCCTACCAGAGCCGCTTTACTGCCAGGCTGCATCATAGACACCTCAGGGTTACCCCCACTTATAGCACATGCGGCCCAGGTCAGACACAAGGAAGCCGGTGATGGGCCAACACAGCAAAACACCATGGGGATAGGAAACCCAAGAAAGCACTGAGTGCAGGGACAAGGACAGATGCTGTGGGTGTGTCTCCTCCACCCAGAGCAGCAGGAGCCATGGTGGGCAGCAGATCCAGATCCTCTCCAGCACTTCCAACCTGTGGTACCTCTCACCGCTTCTCCCCACAGCCGCGGGTCTCCCCCTCGTGCTGACAGGTGATGCTGAAAGCTCCCCTGGGGATGCCAAAGTTTTCAGCTCATCAAATGGACATCATCAGCGTTGTCCAGGTAGAGACTGACATTTTATTATTTTTTTTTTAAATACATGACTAATAGATATTGTGCTGTTAAACTGGATTAAAACATGAAAGTAGAAGAATGGCAAAACTGCTGAAAACCTATGAAAACACATGCATTGTCTGATTTTCTGGTGTGCAATGCAGATGAAAATGGCAACATTTTTTTTTCCAACTATTTGCATATCTGTAAATGACTGCAAGGCAGTGTAGAAGGAGGCCAGCTGGATTCAATTAAAGAGAAAGGTAAAAAGCTTTTGCTTTGAATTTCATTTTACAATTTAGAGCAGGCTGACATTTTGAATCTCTTTATGGAGTTTTTAAAAATGAGCGAAGTTCTGCACAATGCAGCCCAAGCGCAAACGTGTGTGTGAAACAGAATTATAAAAAAATACACGCTTGTTCTTATAGCAATAATTAACATTTTGTCTCATGCAGTCTCACGAATGATCCACAGAAAGCACATTTTAGGGCAAGCTGCTTAGCGAGATTTCAGGGGACACTAATCCGCTGGGCTTCGCCGACAACCCAAACACGGTGTCACGTGAAAGCCTTATCACGGCAAACCCAACCCAAGCCCATCTGCAGCGGCAGCGGGGCACTCTCAGATGTTTGATGCCCCAATGCATGACACCACATCCCTTTATTTGATTCCATAATTCTATGATTTATTGGGGTTGGGTGCCGGGGTTTCTGCACGCCGGGCTTATTTCACTCATATTTCCATTATTCCCAGGAGCATAATCCCGTGCTCCTTGGAACCCAGACCCCTGAAGGTGGCGTCTCCCACCCGGAAGGAGCAGCCGGGCCCCCCGTAGCCCCCCGGTGGTGCGGGAGCCTCCCGGTAGGTGCCGCAGCTCCCCCAGGGGGCGCGCTCCGACCGCGCAGCCGGGGCGGGTGCCGGGAGCTTTCCTACCGGAACGAGGACTGACCATAATAGTAACAGCAGTGCAATAACGGCAGCAGCGGCTTCCAGTAGTTCTTCATAAGCCCCGATCGTTATTACATGCGTCTTTCCAAACATTTTTTTTTTAATTTATTTTTTTATTATCCTTTCCCTTGAGCACCTCCTGGCAGTGCAACGCCGAGGCAGTGCCACATATGCAGCAAGGCAAGGGTGATGCAAACAACATAAACTGACGAGAAGGGGCATGATAATTAATTCTTACTTCTTTACAGCCACTTGTACCTTACAGAGGGCTCCAATTTGTCCTCGCAATTACTGGCCTTCGCTGATGAACACAACCGTATGAGTAGTCCTTCACAGACGCATTTCTTCCGTCCTGCGTGCGACATGAAGGTCAGCTAAACACCGCTCTGATTACGTCCGTGCTCCCCTCACCTGGCACATGCCCCCGTTTGTTCCCGCAGAACCAAGGCTCAGGCAAGCCTTCAGCACCAAGCGGATTTCCCAGGTACACAGGTGACTGCTAAATTGCCCTAATGTTAGGATAGAAAGGGAGAGTGGAGTGAGGAGAGCAGCCAGTTCTCCAGGTTAGGATGACAGACAGGTTAAGATGACAGACATTGTTCCCACTCCTACTTAGTCAGCCATATTTATTTTTTCAGTGGATTTTCTCCTTTTCAGAGTCTCGCTGTAACCTGTGATGTCAGGGAAATGTGTTAAGCTCTGCTATACAGGGAAGGTCACAGTCCTTGTGCACAAGGAGGAAGACAGATAAGAATATTTGGAGTTTATAGACAGCTGGATACTAACATAGATGGATTTGAAGGAGGGTTAGAGAGAGAAACTCGACTGTCTGACAGCTGTATGTCATGCCAGGATGGAGAATGGTCCCACTTCACATTTGCAGCACCGGTGTTCCTGGCAGCAAGAGCAACACATCCTGACACTTTGGGGGTAGTAATGGTTTCAGGTTGCTCATATGTTCCCAGGAAAGCCTGTTTGTGGCTATTTTAGTCCGACACAGCTTCATAACTTCATCTTGTGTTATCGCATTTTGTAGAAGCGCCAAGACATCACATTGCAAAAAAATTGCCTTGCAACCAACAGTGTCAAAATGATTGTCCTGATGATGGAAGGAAGGCATGAGATATGTGTATTTCCATCCTGTCGAAGGCATTAGATATGTATATTTTCATCCTGTCTTCAGCAAATTATAGCAGGATTTAAAGTTACTGTGATACATGCAGGAATAGAAAATAAAAGATTTCCGGCCTCCCCAGCTCCTCTTGTGTAACCCTAGGGACAGAATCAGAGCACTTGCTGCTTGTGGTTTAAGGGTTGTTTTAGTGGAAGGCTTCTCCTAGAAGTCCTTTTGCTAAAACATTCATTTATTCTTTCTTTTCTTCTTCCACTAAGGTAACCTGGCTCTAAGAGAAAGCTGTCTCCCGAAGAATCCTTGGATAATTTTAGAAATTCAGGGCTAATTTGCCCCACTTATTCTGGGTGTAAGGAGTGAAAGAGCCTTTCTGCACCAAAGACTTTTTTCTGTATTTGTACCAGTACAAGGAAGGAACAGGTATGATTTTAACAGAAGAGACAAAAATAAAACCAGCAATGGAGAAAGCCAATTATGTTCCCCACTGCCTAGGGATGGGCAGCCTAATTTGTAGCTGACAGTGACTTGATGGACTGAGCCATACTTTTTCTGATCCAGCATTTGGAGTAATTTTTATTGTAAACCAATCATTACAATGTAGGACTCTCAGTACCATCAGTGTCACCATGACAAATTCCCACGGCAGAGTTAGTGTTGCTGCTGGGGTTTTTCCTCCCATGCTTCACAGCCTGACACTTTCTGGGAGGTGCTGGACATGGTGCACCGTGCCCTGTCCTCAGCACGCGCCCTGGCAGAACAACTAGTGGGTTGTGTGAGTGTGACGGTACCAAAAGCGATGGTACCATCACTGGGGGGACATATTCCCAGTCTCTTTGCTATAATTTTGGCAGGAATGCTAAAATCAGTCCTCTAGTTCTGAATATGCAGACAACACACTGAGCTGGGGGTTTAGCAGTGCATATTTTCTCCAGCATCTTCATCTAAGTGTCTAATTTTGCTCCTTTGTGTGGTTTATAGGTCATAAAATGATTTTTTCCCCCTAAGGATATTGCACTAGTTTGTGTCTGACGTCTGTGCACCCTCGTAATTGCTAAGACTTAGTGTGGTATCCTTATCTTCCCTGAACTAGAACAGAAGCGAGGCTTCTGCCCAGCCCATTTTGGACGGAACCCTACTTCATTAGAACCAGCTAGAATTTATTTTCAACAGAACTTGAGCAATTTCTTTTCTTAAGACGCCAAATCCCTCATTTTTCAGAGGTGTGGGACTTCACTAGTCTGCACTGGAAAAACCTCACGCTGGGTTATGTAAGCTGTGGTTTGCAGAGATAAGAAGAAATTTGGAGAAAGTGACCTGAGAGGCTACATGCAGGTCTAAGATCCGTGGCTCTTGCAGACGATGTGCCCTACATTCCCCTCCCAGGTCTGTGAGAGCACACTGTGTTCCCAGGAGGCTTCATCTACACTTGCTTCCCCACATTTCTGCTTAGCTGTGAAATCTGTGATTTCTTTCCTTCCACTCTAGTATCCAGCAAAGACTGATTAACGAATGATAGACAGACACCTACTATTGCTAACAGGACAGATAAAAGCCTATAATTTTCATAAGTCAGATCACTGAGACTGTTCTAATATTGCATAGTCTTATCAATACCTCTACTCTGCCAAAGTAGTGCCTTAAAAGAATGTGTTTAAGGCTGTAATGTCAAGCACATGGATGGTAAGACAGGCCGGGGTTGTGTTAACTGCTGCAGCTTTGCTTCTGTTTCTTTCACGCATCATCCTCAGCCACACAGTCACACATGTGTAAAAGTGGCCACACATTGAAGTGTTATAAGGTGCAAACCATGCATTTTCTGTGCTCAAATATTATTATTTATGATAACCTAACACATATATTGAATTTATCAGGGCAAAAATCAAAGCGAAATTGGAGGTACATTTATTCATTGTGGTAGAATTGGAAAGTACCTAGAGGGATGTTTCAGGAGAAAATCTAAGCATCAGTTAAATGAAATTGTCTTAAATGAGTTTGTCCCAAGGAAATGAATGCAATTTTTTGCAGGTGGGCTCCCAGGAACCTCCTGAGCAGGATGGGCGTGTGGCTGCAGGTTCCCATGTGTGCAGGAGGAGAGGCTGGGCAGCTTGCTGGGATGTGCAGGAGTGTGTCTGGGATGGGGCCGTGGTGGCTGTCAGCATTTCTGAGATCTCTGCATGGATCTGGGGTGAGAACTGTGCCTCTG
The DNA here is from genome assembly GCF_011077185.1 of Oxyura jamaicensis. Lineage (NCBI taxonomy): Eukaryota > Metazoa > Chordata > Aves > Anseriformes > Anatidae > Oxyura > Oxyura jamaicensis. Next base: position 22,493,089 of record NC_048901.1, on the reverse strand, counting down.
TCACTGCGGTGCCAATGGGAAGTGTTGAGGAACGGTCCTTGTGGGCCTGCTTCAAGAGCAGTCCTGTGAATGGAAACAGATTGCCTAAGGCTAGACATTTAGATGACCTTACACTTCTCTTTACACTTCTAAAGTGTATGTTCTTGCTCTCAGGGAAATATCCCCTTCCAAAATGGACTTGGACAGGGAGATGGCACGTGGACTGAGCTGTAAATGTGTGTTTAGGTCATCCTCGTGCAGAGAAATACATACCAATGGTAAGGTCACCATACATTCCCCAATTCCTTTCTGGGTCAGATTAAAGATTCTCTGTACTCAACAGCTGCATTTCTCAAGGTTGGATGATGCCTCTTTTTGATCGGTGCTGCCTACTCAGACATGCCTGAGGAACTCGCAGAGAACCAGCGTGGAGCTGCAAATCCAAGCCCTAGGTGTGAGTTAGCCCAGCTGGCCATGTCTGGAATTTGGCTTTACCATGGGGTTGATGTGGGGGCCCTCTGCCTTGCTTTGGTTTGAATTTCCTCCAAAATTAAAATGGAAGAGCATGGTACTGCATTAAGTTAATGCCAAGTTCACCAAAATTTTCTTTAGGAAATAAAAAAAAAAAAAAAAAAAAAAGGGAAAAAGGAAAAGGAAAAAAGGGTCTCAGAATATGAAAATTTTTTTGTTTCTTTTTTTTTTTTTTATCATTTAAGTTTTTAAACAACTTTCAGTTTGACCTGCTAACATTTTGGGGTTGTGTTATCCATGTTAGGATGACATTAAAAATGAAAGAAGGACTAATGAAAACATTTTAAGCCATGGAAAATGGCTTTTCCAACTTTATCCATATGTGCTTATGAGGGAAGTTGAAATTTTATTGCAGTTTAAAATGGAACTTTTTTAAAATTATGTTCATTTTCAATGAATTTAGATTCTGGTCAAAAATTACAAAAATTGAGGATATAAGATTTTTAAATGCTTGAAGGCTTAGGGTACTGAGCAGTCACATTTCTCATTGATTTCAATAGGCCTGTCCCTCACATCCATTAAAAATAAGCTTCAGGACTATTCAGCTTCTGGCAGTCTATGTATAGACAGTTACTTTTGAAGATTTTGATTTTATTTTTAATGTAATCCTTCTTTTTGAAAACTACAAGGATGTTTTCTAGAAAAATCTTTTTTCTCTCTCTCTTTCTTTCTCTCTCTCTCTCTTTCTTTCTTTCTTTCTTTCTCTTTCTTTCTTTCTTCCTTTCTTTTGTTTGTTCGTTCATTCGTTTGTTCATTCGTTCATTCGTTCATTCATTCGTTATAAATTATTGTCTATTAACTGTTCATACATATTTCTCATTCTTTTGTACATTCTCTGAGTCATAGATCACAGTGCAATGACCACAGTGGTGATCAGCCTTCCCACACAGCAAGGGGCATAGAGCAAGACAAAGTAATTTTTCAATTAGATTATGTTTTCAATTTCAATTTCCAGTTTAAACCCTAAATTCTCTTTCAGTAAGATATTCGGTTGTGATAACTGGCAGAAGTCTAGTGGCAGCAAATAGGTTCCTCCAAATAGTTAGCCTCTCTAGATCACTCCTGTCATGAGGATAATTTCTTCAGAGTAATCTTCAGTGAGTTAGATCTGATTGTGATTAGTGCAAAAATTGGTGAGTAAATTTTACTACGTGATCAATTTTCCTCAAAGCCAATCTTCTGGACAGACTTTAATATATCTGTGTACATTAATATTGTTTTCTTAAAGGGGAAAAACATTGTAACTCATCCTGGGGATTATAAAAGGAGTAATTTTCTTGAAACTGGCCCTTAATATAGCTAATAGCTCTTGGCTTCACCTCAGGATGGTTAACAAGCCCATCATTAACTGTGGTTAATGAAAAATTAATTAAACTTTTTAAAATCTAATCCTAGATGACAAATCATTATAAATCATGCCCTGGGTTATTCATGTCACTAAAGTGAATAAATGGGTTTTAAAGTCCATATATGTATAAAACAGAATTGTAAGAAAACATAGCTTGAATCTTGCTTGTTGCCAAGAGCCATTTTTGTTTGTTTGTTTGTTTTTCAACAGCTTTTAAAGTTTCTTAAAATTTCCAGAGTTCTCACTACTATATGACCCTGGTTATATATATATATTTAAGATTTAATAAGAAACCTTAACATTTTATATGATCAGAGAATCCCAGCATCTGCAGTAGGATTATCCACACCGACCTGGGAGGTAATAGCTAAACTGTGGAGATTTGAAAGAGGGAGGGCAGGCTTATTACAAAGTCTAGCAGGACACAATTCAGCAAAGCTACCTAACTGGATTTTGAACTCTTATAAGCTGTCAATAGAAAGAGGAGATTTTTTCCCCTGTTTTGAATGTACCTAAGATAACTCAATGAAGAAATAGAAGTAGGATCAATAAATTTTGTCTGAAAACAAGTTTTAAAAGAGCCACAGGTCTTAGATGTGAAGCAATAACAGGAGAAAATACTAAGTAGTCAAACAGCCTTTCGCAAAACAGGTTAGAAACCATTTGGTAAATCCTATGGTTATTTCAGAGATATTGGGATTAGCTCATAAATCCCCAAATATTTCCCATATGCAACCAATATTATTTATGGCTTTTAGATCAATGTAGTGTCAGGCCAACAACTGTTGGGCCTGTTATTACTGGAGAAATATTTCCAATGCTGAATTAGAGCATCACCCTTAGGAAGCTTGGTGAGGTGTGGGCACAGGGCACAGACCTTTCTCCTGTGCCCACAGAGGAGCATGGCAGGAGAGGCAGGGCCAGAGCAGAGGCATGCCGTGGGAGCTGTGCCATGGGATCTGTGCCCTGGGCAGCTCACCCAGTGCTGGAGGCTGCTCCTGGAAGCCACCTCCTGTTCCCGTTCATCAGCTCCCATAGCTTCCCTGTGGATATCTGGGCTGGCTGCACACACAAAACCTTTTAATTGACGAGAAGAGAGGATTTCCTTTTAAAGTTACTCCTGTTCTGTGCACAACAAGTTCCCTTTCCTTTCTTTAGGTGTTCTTTCAGTACTGCCCAGCCTATAGCTAGTCCTCCTCTGGGACCAGAGAACTTGACCTCTGTTTCTGCTTTCTCCTTTCTTATCTTTTCTTCCATTCCTGTAAGACTGCAATGTGCTCACTCAATGTGCTCACAAGTTGCCTTCAAGGCTGAGCATCCCATTCCCTGGCTCACTTTGTGATACCTCAGACAACATCCCTTAGAAAAGCTCCAGCTATATTTCAGAGATATATATCTCCATCGCCCTGCAGGATTGCCCTCTTTGTGTGTTACATTTGTCCCCTTGCAGGGGGTGCAACTGAGCTTTAAGATAAAAGCCATTCCCAGTTAACTTTTTAAAGATGTAGAAGTTACTTATGTACAAAAGTTTTTACTGTTATCAAATGCAAACATGTTTTCTGTCTATCACTATTACTCAAAGAAGCCCATTTATTTTATTTTATTTTATTTTATTTTTATTTTCAGGTTCAGGAATCAGTTTGCCAAGTTTAAGAATACGTAATACAGTAATTATGGGCATTCCCCAAAAGCTGTATTTAGATATTTATGAAAAAGCTCCCATGGGTCCTATATTTATGAAAAAGCTCCCATCATATAAAATATTTGACTTCAAAATGTTTTTATTTTCATAAATTCTTTACAGTTTTCTATTTTGAGAACTGATGCAATATTTTTCATAACATGTAATATTTCTTTAAAAGGTCATGTTATGTAGCCAGCCACTGCTGCAGCTTGTAATGCAAGACATTTAAGCAGTGAACAAACGCTCTTGATGACAAGCACAGCTTTGTAAAAAAAAAATAATAATAAACCCATTTTGCAAATAAGAGCACAGCATCACATCTATTCTTTCTCTCAAAAACACATTTAAACTGGTTTTTGTTTTTGTTTGTTTTGTTTAGTTGTAATTCAGACATCCCCTAAATTGTAATTAATTTTGATCACCACATTTGTGTGGTTCAAATGATGGATAACAAATAGGTTATGCTTATCTCTAATGCAACCGTATTATATCAAACACTCAGTTTATTGCATTACAGATGATATCAAATAATGGTAGTCATTCACGTGAATAGTTCTGACGTCTGATTGAATTTGATTCCTTATTAGAGAGAGTTCCACACTGCAGAATATTGTACCAATAATATAATACTGAAATTGCTTCTAGCAAGTGAAATGTGCAATTAAAATAAGCAAATATTTAACTCATACTGAGCTCTTGGGATCACAATGTCAATAAGAGACTTAAAAAAAAATTAATTGTTTCATCAGCCTGGAGCGTATAAGGGTCTGTAGCCAAGGTGGGCTGCCAGGGATGCCCAGTGTGTGGAGCTGGGTTTACGAGAAGGTGATGATTAGAGCTATTACAAATGGAGGCTGGGATTCATTTTATGATCAAAGTATTGAACATAAAATTAATAAGCATCCAGTTATGACAGTAATAAATGACGATGGCACACCGTTGATGGGAATGTCAGAAGAAGAAAATATGACTGTCAGGTGTGTGCATGGTGTTGCTGCTTACACACTGACATTTGTATGCACACACACACGCATACACACAGAGACACACATAAACACATGTATACACACAGCTTCCTCACCCCAGCCCAGCCCTTGCAGGCAGGTTTGAATTTCACCAGGGGCTCTCACCTTTGGAGCTTTGCTTTGGGGATATAAAAGAGGGGCTGTCCCTGCACTTAACCAGCCACAAAAGATATCGTTGTTGTCTGGCTGTTGCTCTGGGGATGAAAAAAAAAAAAAAAAAAAAAAAAAAAGATTTCTTAGATTTCTTTGTGACTTCCCCCTTAATATTCCTTCAAGGGCTTGGGACAATCTAGACCTTAGGAAGCCCCTGACACAAAATTAAAATAAGAATTGAATTTCTGTTCCTTCAGAGCCTTCTGCCTTTCAGAGCGAGTTGGAATTGCTCTTTGCTTCTTACTGACTAGTGCTGCGACATGCCATTATTCATGAGCATTTTCAGCAGGAGACAGATGTATGAACTCTCATTTTCTATGGAAGATTTCTTATGGAGCCGGTATTGCCAAGCGGTGATTAGATAAGATGACACCATGGGAAATTCAAGATGGAAAAAAAGCCAGAACGGGTACGCTGCAAAACTGCAATGCTATCAGTCCTTATTGAAGGGGCCTTCATCTAGGACATTCAGATGGACTCTTTTAAAGGCACCAGCTCTCTAATGAAGAGATAATAATTTTGTATTGACAATACCTAGCAGCAGAAACTGCATAGATACTTAATAAATAATAGTGTAATCATTTTCTGTCAGCCATTTGGTATGAAGCAGAATACAGATGCCTGCATTATTCCATTAAGGCAGATGTATTTACATTTATTGAAATTACATACTTTTACATTATATATCTCTACATTTATCATAATATTCCTTGTTTAGAAGGCAAGTTTGCATGGATTTAGATTGACTAACACAATGGGAAATTTCAGATGAAGCAGAGCCAATGTGCCAGTTCAAAGTAGAGCTGAGAATTCATCTGCTTCGGTTCCAATGCTCTTTTATGAAAACCAGCTATCTCATCAGGAATCATTTATAGGCACTTTGTAAGAGTTTGTGTGTCAGGATAAATTGTGTCATTAATTGCAAATACACCAGTGGGATCCTGGAATATGTATGTGATGCATATGTATGCAAGTGAAAAATACTGACGGAAGAAGAAAAGATCATGTGAGGGCCTGTAGCTATGATGAAACATTGAATATGAAAAGCAAGCACAGAGGAAGCGAAATAATAAATAAATCAATAAATCAATAACTTGTGATTTTAAAGAAAATCACAACTCCAACCACAGTGCTGTGGTGGTGGAATTGCAGGATAAGGGCTATTAAGAAGAGGTGCTTCAGAAGGGGGTTCAGGTGCTGCTTCAGACCTCCAGATTGTACTTATCCATTTGGATTTATTTCATGTTTTTGACTGGATTGTTTGAAAGTAATATAAATAAAAGGAATATATGAAAATATGTTGCATAAATAATGAGATATTCAGCAGAGTGCTAAGGAAAAATAACTGTTGGATCTTGTGCTACTCTACCAGCAAGTTTGACGGTGATGTAATCTTACAGAAAGCACTGAATCATGCTGTCAATTAACCTGAGTAGCAATGTATATATATAGGAAGTGTTGCATAAAAAGGGAATTTAAATATGTTATAAAAAATTGGTAAAGTGATTGCAAGAAATCTGGTAATTAGCTTGTCTGCCATATATCTTTTTGAACATTCACCTAAAGAGAGCTGAGGACGGTGTTAGCAACAATGTGATACAAAATAATTAGCTTGTTTTCAGGGCTTAAATAGTCATTACTTTCTTGTGAAGTCCCTAATTAAGCTAATCCTAGTTTATAATACATTAGCAACCACTCTTTATGTGGAAGCTCCTTCTCAGAGGATAAAAATAACTTCAAATTTTCAAATGCTCAAAATTATATGCAAAAATTGTAGAGCTTGGGACAGGAACAATACAGAAGAAAAAATTTATGTAAGTACTTGATTTATTCCTTGCTGCCCACATGCAATTTGTTCACCTGAAGTCTGCAGATACAACAGTTTAAAGACACTAGTGAAACAATTTTCCCTTTCTGCTTTGAAAGACTATGACAGCCTGTTACCATGATTTTCTTAGGAGGTCCTGCTATAGCATTACCCAATTATTTCCTAAGAACTGTAAAGTGTAGTGATGTGTTGTTTTTTTTTTCCTTTTTTTTTTTTTTTTACTGACTCACGCTATGATAGATGAAGTAGTGATTTTCAGTTTGATATTTGACTTCAGTCAAAGGAAAAGAGCCGATAACATGAAGTTGACAAAAAACAAAGCACAAAGCCTGGGCTGCAGGGTACAGTAGGCTCTGTCCCTTGTCCATAAAATAAGAAACACCAAAGAGGTAGTAAAAAGCTAAATTTTGGAAGTGGGAGGCCTGTATGTAACTGTTGCTGGTTTTTCATGGTGGGCAGAATTAGTACCTTCTCCAGCTTTGGGCTTTGCTTGGTAATTTACTGATGGTCAGATGGAGGCAATGTTGAGTTACAAAGCCCTGAAAAAAAATCAGGAATAAGTTAATTTTATGCAAGACAATGAGATTAGCTGATGTCACAAAATTCAGAGTGATGTGGAAAAAAAAGGCACCCCTCCTGGTGAAAGGGATGATCGATTGAAAACAACAACAAAAAAAAAAATGCTGAAAACTCAGCCAGTGCATCCTGCAAAGAGAGATCAAAGTGAAGCAGGGCAGGATGGCTCTCCCTGTCCCTTGGATTTACAACAGGCAAGGAATTACATTTCCTATTTAAAGACAGAGCTGAACTTCTCACTTAAATAATTTGTAGAAGCTTTGCTATCAGCTTATGCTCAAAAACTAAAAACTGGAAAAGATAACCACAGTGAGCAAGAAGGCACCTGAGACTGACTTAATATGCAGCAAGCAGCAAACCACAGGATTTCTTACAGAGCTATTTATCCATGCATCTAACTGAACTGTGTGGTTGCTTTACCATGTCATGCAATATTCTGTCTGTTCCCCCTACACTTTCATTCCTGGTACAGTATCAATATTTCATGTACTTTTCTTACATGGGCTATTTAATATGTTGTAAGAGGCAAAATATACACAGTATATATAAGGGAAAGAGATTTCCTGCCAAAGCTATTTAACAGACCTATGAAACCTAGCCAGAAGCATAAGGCAAAACACAAGGACATGTACTATACAGGCATGGTAGGCAATTCCCTTTCTTGTCTGTATTTATATTTTTTTACATGAGAGGTGAAAAAACTGCTGCTACAAACAATCTACTGAGAGAAATATCAGAGTCTTCCCAAATTTAACCTATACAAAATAGAGAAGAAATAAATGCAACATAACATTGGAATAATGTGAGACTGTGTTCAAAGGTGTGGGTGCAAGTATGCAGAGTACCTCTCTTTTATTTTATTTTTTAATATCTATTTTGATTTGGCCTCTGTTCTGTGATTCAAAGTCAGAGACTCACTCTTGAAGTAGGATGTGGCTAGCACCACACCAGCCCCATCGTCTCCCCACTTAAACTGCCCTTAGTACACACGTGGATGTGTTCACGGGCTCGCACTTATTTTTCAAAGAGTAGAGCACATTTAAGTTAGAAGAGATTAAGCAGAATTAAACATGGATGCCTTTTTACAGAGCCATTCCTCAGAAGGCACATTTTTTTTTTCCAGAATTGACTCCCGAAGTCTCCTCTAGCATTGTTAGATTTGACTGCAAATGACAAGCTGTACACAGGAACCAGGCATTTATATCCCTATCATCACTTATTAACTGTTGTTGTTGTCGCTGACAATGTAGTGATAATAATAGGGATTCTTTCAACACCTGGCTTAAAGATGTAGGAGCTTATGACATTCAAAATATTGCAACAGAACTGACAGGTGAAGGCATGTTCAGAGACAATTTATACCAGGAACAGTATATAAATACCATGCAGTAGCTGACTGGGACATTGAAGAGTCTTTGCTAGCCCTTAGGAGCTGACTTCGGCATTCTAAAGCAAGGTCATTTTCTCTTAATAAGGTATCACTGTCTCCATCCGTAAATCACTCTAAAGTGTCAGCATGTTGCAGTTTATATAGTAAAATGACTAATAGGGAATAATAGTGTTGCAATAAGCAGTGTAAGGAGAGCTGTGAGTGAGTGGAAAAAAAAAAAAACACTGGAAAAACAGATGTTGCCACTTTCTTGATTAATTCAAGGCATGGAGTGAATGCACTGACATGTTGATTTCCTTCAACTTTTGTAAGATATGTGAGTCTTCTAGAGGTGATTGGTCTCTGAAAGGTTCAGGCCTGAAGAATGGAAAATACCTTCAGCTTCCGAGATCGTTGTTTTTATGGATAACTGGATGCGTGCATTTCAGCCAGTACATCATCCACAATGCAAAGAATTGGATCCTGTCTCTGCATCTGCATGCTCTTCTGGTGTGCAGTGGCCATATCCATGCACTGATCCACCACAGCCATCTACAGGTCAATGCATAGAGGATCCCTCAGCAGATACTGAAAGTTCTTGATGTAGTCTAAAGCCATCCTGATCTTTCCAGTAAATTCCCATCCACAGGACTTGAATAGAAGGATTTACAACAACAGCTCCACGCTCTGACGGAAGACCATCCTTGTCCCCAGGGTCTTGGGAAGGTAGTGTAGAACTGAGCAGCCCAGATTTGTGCCCTTGTCCTGGTGGGCCGGGAAAGACCTGGGCAAGACACACAACACCAAGATGTGGCCAAAGGAGAAACCGTGTCAGGGTGCTTTGCAACTATTTATGTGTCCTTTGTTAAGACTGGAGAAAGCAGGCTGTGAAGTTGAGGCACTGAATGCCTACAACAGGTACGAAAGTGGCCTCCAAGATCACCCAGCCTTGCAGCACCAAAGGGGACCACTGCCCACAGCAGATGGCTCTGCTCTGCCTCGCCAGGTCCTGCACACCTTGAAGGATGGAGGTTTCCCTGCTCCACTGAGTCCTGCACGCTGCACTATGCTGTTGCTGAGAAAATTGTACCTAATGCCCAAGGAAATAAATCTTTACACCTTTGCCAGGAATAAACTAATGATTCAGAGTGATGGCAGTAAGATTATTTAACCAACATGTTGTTTGAAGTAGAATGAGGCACATTTCAGTTGCAGTAGAACAAACTAGACAAAGGCAGAGGGGATATTATTAGCTAGGCACCATCCCACAGGATTAGAGGTATGAAATATAATATATATAGGGACCCAAGGGTGAGATTATGTCAGGATAATACACCCTTTAGGTTTTTAAATCAACTCCAAAGCAATCAAACCTGTTACCATAGCATTCATTTTAATGCACAGATAAATTTGTAGCTCTTGTTTATATAGCTTATCCTCTGGAGGCACTAATATGATTCCCTTTAAAACTCAAGTTAATGAGAAAATAATGGAGCATTGTAGATATAAGCAAAATTTTTTTTTCACTGTCACTGTCATCATCTTTTATACAGCCAGAGGGCTCTTTGAAAGTATAAGTTGGATTTATTTTACGTTCCACAAAACCTTTAAAAATCTTTCTTTACACCAAGCTTTCTGATTCCAGCCTAAAGCCAAAAATACTTACTGTCTAAACATATCTATAAATCAGTATATCATCCATAAATCTTACCTTATCCCTAATAGGAAATTTAAAGTTGTAACTCTTAAAACTTCACTTTGGCAACATACATTCTTATTTTATTGGCATTTCTGGACAGAACTCACTGATGAGATACAGTATGTGGCCAGGGAATAGGGACTGCATATCAGTTGCTGAGTGTACTGAGCTGTGTAATGAAGCCATGTTTGTTTACTTTCCTTTGTATACAGCATGGCAGTAAATCTCTGGACATTTTCAGCTTTTGGGAAATTTCTTATTACTCCATCAGCTCCCTTAATCCTTTTGGAGCAGCTCAGGAGCTCTGTTCTCTTGGAACGTCCTCCAGTACAAGGACAGAACCCTGCCAAGGTTGATGTAAGCAAGTCTGATACTTGCTAGTACCAAGTTGCAATAATTCATTTTGTCTGGGAAAGATTTATGATATACATATCATTTATATTTATTATTCAAAAATATAAACACATGTCTATGTAGATTGGGTCTTCAGGCATTCCAAACTTCGAGAGTTAATATTAATAGGAGTAACGTAATTTACCAGGACTGAAGGATTGCCCCTGGCCTCACTTGAAGACTGTGGGAGTTTTGATTTGAAAAGGAAAAGCTTAAAGGTTTCTGCACCTCCTTTTCAGGAATAATACTGTTGCTTAGTATTTTGTTGTGCATTTCTCTACTGCCTTTAATTTCTCTTAACCTTAGCTGAATTTTGAACTATTCACAATGAGTCTGCCTATAGGTCAAAGCACTGCCCTCTTCCCTCCAGCGGTGTGTTCTTATCCCTGGGGATCCTATGTACTTGGTTTGTCTGGAGAGTTAGGCATCTTCTCTGGCAGATGACCAAGTTAAACTTTCATCTCCTCAGGGCACCAGATGCTGTTGAGGCAACCAGGCTGTTATAGGGGTTGGTGCATGGTTCACGAAGAAGTATTGGAGGTATTTTCCTCCTGCCTTCTGGACAAAGAGCTTGGGGTGCTGAGACTGCCACCCTCATTGCCCCAAGAAAACTTTGCCTGGCCACAGCACCATATAGAGACTTGCAAGCTAGCTATTAGAGTGGAAATATAATCATTGACTTCACTAAGAAAGATGCTGCAGTGGAAAGTCACTAATTAAGTCAGCCTTAAATGAATGAATGAGAGAATTCTCTTTCATTGTTAGAACCACTAAGAAACATTTTCTAAGTGGTTTGCAGTGACAGGAGGAACAAGACTGCACAGCTTCAGCTGTGTTGCAATTTTTGTATTAGCACAGAAATACAATGCGACTAGACTAACCAAGATTTAGATAATTGAGGAAACAGGTTGATCACATTCAAAGGCCAGTACTGGGGATTTAATAAAGGCCAGACTTAATTCCAGTATTCTTTAGTCTCTGAATATCTTGGAAGAGCCTGAGACACTTCCCCCAGGCTGCTGACCCCCGCAATGCTACACCGCCTGTTTTGCAGCCCCTTTTTACCAATACAGAGCTGGCACCGCTGGAGCTGGTTTCCAGAGCTGGCACCACTGGAGCTGACCCAGTCTGTCCTGCTGGGCTCCGATCGGGAACACCATTCCTCCTGACAGACTCGCTTTGAATGAGTTTATATTTCAGATTGCCTTGGGATGGGAAATATGTATGAAAATCTCTCAAGGGATCAGATTAAGTAGTTTTAATTATAATGCTGGCCTCTGTGGAAAAGCATTTCTTTGAGAAATTTTAAACAAATATACTTTTATTTATTTATTTATGTATTTATTTTAACATCACTTGGTATGGAGGAATTTTCCCCATTTAAAAGAAGAGAGAATATAAATTTAATTATAATGTTTCATTAAATCTATGTACCCATTATGATCTACTGTGTGTATGTGTAGAGAATGCAATGCTATATCGTGGGGACCTTGACTGCACTACCTGCAAATGCACACATGCAGTTATAGAAAAGTTAGGAATTGCATACAGTTTTTTTAGGATGTCCTCTCCACCTCTCAACAGACATAAAATTGTTCTCCATGGTATGTTTCTAATGGTTTGCCAAATCTAGCATCAAATATGTTAAATAGCACCACTTCTATTACTTCTGTTGGGAGACTATTTCAGCCTAGCCCATCTTGCTGCTGGGAATAATTTATTCTTAATATTCATCTCCATTTCCCCTCCAAGCCCGTTCACCCTGGTTGGAGCCCTGCATACCTGCCCAAGTGGTCCTTCCCCTCCTCAGGGCATTTGCCTCAAGTACTCTTGATGTCATCTTATTATTTTAGCTCAGCTGAGTTACATGTATTCTACATGTATGAGCAAACAAGGAAAGCACCATGAATGATTCCATTCATTTTTGGGCCATTTTACAGAGCTTTCACCAGCTCATCACCATTTTGCTCTATTCGGTGTATTTGGTTTGCAAAACAGACCCCCTTCCCTTTACAGTCAAATTAAAACCCTCCAATCTGTGACTGTAATTCTAAAGTCTATAATGCAGTTGTGTGTGTTTCAGAAGGTTGCGGGTGTGACCTTGGGGGATTATAGTATAAGTGGAATGAGGGAGCAGGATTTAGACTTTTATTTTAGGCCGTAATAAGTTTTTAAGTGCCTTGTGTCTTCTAGTTACTTTTCATGAGTGTTTTGCAAGGAATTTGCAAGGACTCGCCATTCTTTTCAATCAACAAGTCTCTTAAAGCAATCTCAAAAAAAAAAAAAAAAAATATCTAATGCCATTGCTATAATGCCAAATTCAAATACATTTAGGGATGAAATAAATGTTGTGTTTGTTTGTTTGTTTGTTTGTTTGTTTCCCTTTTCTTTCCTTTTCGACTATGTTTAATGAGCTTTAGTTTTTTATTTTTTATTTCCCCCCCATCCCCCTAATTTCTCCCCCATCCCACTGGGAGGGAATGAATGAATGGCTGTGCGGTGGTTACCTGCCTGCCAGGTTAAACCACAACACACACCAGAACGTACCTTTCACAACCAACCAGACACACGTTATATATACCCACAGTTTCCGTGAAGGAGACACAGAAAGCAAAGTTTTTCAGAGGAAGAATTGCAAATAATGAGGAAGTATACAGCTGACTTATATAAATACACAAGCAAATACATGTTGATTGCTACTCCATGCTGATAAATGCATTCTATTGAAAGCCGGGAGAAGGAAAAATGTCTGCTAAATGTTATAGTGCTGCTGAATACTAACCAGGAAAGAGATTTTAACTTTATTGTTGGGAAATCCCCAAAGCCTTTGCTGTGCTGCTTCAATATGCAGCTGTGGAACACATAGGACAAACAGAATGCTGTGTAAAAACCCAGATCTCTAGGAAAGGAGCTGGTGATGCAGACCAACATCTCACTGAGCCAACGGTAGTCCCGGTGTAAACATAATGATACGACTGGTTCTGCACTGATGATGAAATTGCTGACTTAATCATTAAAAAAAAAAAAAAAAAAAAAAAAAAAAGCAAATAAGAGATTGTAGGGAAGTTGTTAATCTTTTGGAAACAAATCTCATGCTTTAAACATGTATTTGAAAACATCTAGCAAAAGCCTGAATGAACAGCTAGCGACCTCTGAGCTTATATTAGATAACTAGCAGTCAAGCGTGGAATAGATGCGTTCAAGTCAGATGATTTTATTTTTGGTCAAAGTGATAATATCTGGAAAAGATATCTCTGGATATCACAACCGGATACCAGAGTTGTCACTGCCCGAGTGAAAATATTGAACAGTAGGGTACCAAATGCTAATTACGCTTATTGTGAAAATGGCTGACGTTCTAAAAGGATTTCATAAGTACCCCCACAAGCTTTCCAATATTCAGTGACAGTTCATATTATGATCCCAGAAGTATGTCCAGAAGAAATATGTTCTGCCAATGTTAATTCAAACATTTGAAAAGCGTATTTTTTAGCTCTTCAGTCTTCTGCTGTGTTTAGGGAGAGGTAGAAAAGCTCCTATAAGAGTTTTGGTGTGCGATAAAAGGTGAATCGAACAAATCTTTTCCTCAAAGAGGAAATCCAGCATTTCAAAATGTAATACCACGGGTGAGGAAATGCTAGGACTAGACACACCAGCCCTCCTGTTTTCCTGGTAAATGTTTTAATATGACAGATAGTTTAAAAGTTTAAACCATTTAAAAGTTTCAGCTGTTGCCTGGCTTAAAAACTGGCATTAAGAGGGATTGAATTGAAGGCAATTGCGTCTGGGAGGAGAAGCACACAAAGGATGTGGCTGAGGCTGCTGGGGCTTCCCAGGCTTTGAAGATGCTGGTCCATCTCCCTGTTGTGCCACGCGTTTCCAGAACGACCCTGAGCACACTCAGCCCCTCTGAGCTTCAGTTATTTGTCCAGTAGAGATGAAAGCTCTTTCCTATCTTGAAGATTTGTTCTAAGGCAAAATGCAGTCCAGACTGTGAAGCACATCTAGGATGGCCAGGTTTAACAAGTACCTATGATAAATCGGGATTTGGTTTTGGTATATGCACTGCAAGTTCTCAAGTGTATAATAATGTCATTTTAGCAGCATGGTTTTACCATTTTTTTTGAAAATTTAAAAAATAAGCTTAAGGCAAAACAAAAATAAGTTAGGAAATCTTTTTTTAAAAAAAAAAAAAAAAAAAAAAAAAAAAAAAAAAGAGTTTTCAAGTTTTCTGGGTTGCTGGATCCCAATATGAGAATAATACCTACAAACACACTGAAAATAAGGGAGCAGCAGTGTGGAGCAGCAGTATATTCTAATGAGAAAATTATAAGAAATGCAGCTGTGCTTGCTTTCCCTGCTGATCCTCAGCCTTCAAATTCCTCTAAATTAAATTGTAAAATAATGATTTCCTATTCTGGTTTCTACTAAGCAACGTGGTTAATCCCTGATACAGAAATATATAAAGAACATATACATTTAGGAAAACAATTATTATTAAAATAAAGAGGGCCTCAGACCAAAGAGTTTCCACAATTTCCCATGCACGTTTGAACCCAGCTCTAAATTCTCTCTGGGTTTGTCTCCGCCTAATCCTTTTGTTTATAACCTGATTTTCGGGAGGAAAATCAGCCTGTGATTTTAACAGGAAAATTCAGTTGTTGTAGCAAACACACATACTGAAATAATCTGAAACAGCCTGTCTGCCTTAGCTTTTTTAAGCTCATGATTATTTTTTCCTGATGATTTCAAATGACAGCACAGTAAGAACAGCAGACAGGCCGGGAAGAGGAGCATCTCTCTTACCAACAGCCGTCTATGCCAGACTGTTGAAAGTAACAGAGCTTCTGAGCGTGTAAGGACTAAACCATAGAAGAAATTTTAATAACTTTAATTAAAGTTATTCAGTTATCCAGGATTTCTGTGACTTTTATAAGGTCATTGATGTCAGAAGAATGCATGTATTTTAAATTTCTCATTTTTCTCAGCCAAAGTGAAGATGTCATTTAAACACGCTGCCAGCCTATACGGCATTGTAATTCTTTTTGAATAGGAGGTGCTTATTTACGAAGAAGTAATTGCAACTACAGGCAAGCCTCACATGGCTCTGCACCACTTGAATGGCAGTGTTGTTGCTTTTGTTTACCAGGGGCCGGTTCTGATCTGAGTGCAAATGGCACAACGTGCCACCAAGTGGCTCCAACCTCCAGTGCTTCTGAGGCATGGAAATGGTGAGAAATACACACCCTTGGTGGAAAAAGGGACACCTCCTTTTTATAAGAAATACTAAGTGTTATATAACTACCTTTTTTTCTTTTTTTCCCAAAGGGCTTTTATTATTACTAATATTTTTTAACATGTCCTCTTTCTCTTCTGCATCCCCTGTCACCAGGTCAAAAATTAAGGGGAAAAAAAAAAAAAAAAAAAAAGACTGACAACAAAGAATTAATTTGGGACTTTTGAGAGAAGCTAGGATATTTATGGATTTATTATATTCCCTGGGATAACAAGTTTCTGAGATGTTAGTACACTGTCAAATATTTTTCAAGGTTAACAGTTTAGGGACACAATTATGTTGCAAGTTGTCTGAAAGATTAATTAAGGGTATTTCAGAGATATGGGAGAAAAATTGTTCCAGCAGCTATTAGAGTGTGAGTAATCCCAACTGAAAGAGTAGTTCCCCTTCATTTCTGTCCCTTTCAGAGAAAATCTTCCTGTGTTTAAGACATACGCAGGAGCAGTTAAATGTACGTGCTCAGGCTGAGAGAGGTGCACAGCGGTGGCGAGGCAATCCTGGGTATAGCCAAGCAGCAGCTGCCTACTGGTAGCCAGCAAACAGGCATCCCCTCTGGAAAGGTGATTGTTAAATAAATATTTCTCAGGGCCAGAAAACAGCAAAAGGCCAGAAAGCAGAGACAGTGAAGGCAAATGTGAGCACCAGGCTCGCTAGAGCTCCCCTTTGCACCCACCTGGCTGCTGGACAGGTACCAGGAACCTCATCATTCAGTTACAAGAGTGAAATCTTTGGGCTAGTCAATGACAAGTCAGGGACTGTGTGTGAAAGTAACAGCAAGATCTAGAGATTCACAAATATGAAAGGTTTTAAATAAAAAATCATTAAAAAAAAAAAAAAAATCCAGCAATCCAGCACTTTAATCACAGCACTGCAACCAATACGCGTATCTATCTATCTATAATCTGATATAATTTTTAATCCTTTTTTTAAATCCCTGTCATTAATGAGGGATAACGTTGGATTGAAGAGGGCCAAAGAGATTTATTGATACAAACTCAGAGACATGGCTGTAAATCAGGACAGTGAAGAAGTATGCCACTGCTGGCTTATGTTCTCTTCCTGCAAAAGGACAGGGATGAATGAACAAGTGTCTGAATGAATGACTGAATAGATGAATGAATGAAAGAATGAATGCATAATCAAATAAATACATTAAAATACATTGCCAGCTTGCTGGGATCACATAGTAAAGGAGCTCTTCAGGGCCTTTGTAAAAATATAGGCAAAAGTGTCAGTCTTTTTATTATAAATTAAAATCTGATTTCCTCTATTCCTCTGAACGTTTAATTTTTATTGAAGGTCAAGAGGTGCTTTGCATGTGGGGAAGTTGCAGGATTTGGCTTTCCAAACATGTATCCCTATATAACTGCAAATCCTGACCAGACCACCGTGCTCTTGCTGTTCAGTCAGGGCTGGCTGAGGACCCATGGGTGTCCCCGGGGCCACTGCAGTGATGTGGCCTGCGGCACAATCTGGATGGGAGGACAGATTTGGGGAAATCAGCCTGTTTTCCCCATCCTTGCAATGCCAAAGACCCTTTCCTCTTCTCAAGCCACAAACAGAGCCCTGCATTGGTGATATCTCTGGGATATTTAACAATAGAGCTGCAATCAATATATCAAGGTGGTGTCTTTTTCTGAGCAAGGGAAAAGGACAGCTGGTAGCAACCTTCCAGGTATGCAGTGGTGGTTGTAGGCTTTCCTTCTAAAGGTGCCAGGTATACAAAGAACACGGCAAATGCATCTGTGAGCTCCAGCCTACAGAAACCACTTCTCTGACTTCATGGGAAAGCTTTTATTCCTTTTGAATGGTGATCCAGTTTGTTGTTGTTGCTTTGAAAAGTGCCTGTTTTGAACTTTGTCATCTAATGAGCTGAAAGTCACTGGAATTTCCTTCTGCTTCCCTCTGTACTGAGACCTTGGAGGATAAAGCTCTTCTAGCTTAAGACAAAGGTCCTCCAAATGAGAATTACAGAGCTACGGCTTGCAATTTAATTATCTTTCATGCATTCACACCCAGATGGATAGATTTTTGGAAAGAAAGAATATTAATCAATGTGAATAAACTCCTTTATTTTTTAAATAACTACACCAGCAGTTTCATTTCCCACTGTTAATATTTCTGTCAGTCAGGTCAAGGATAATGAACCAAAATTCAAGGAAAGCTCACCCAAACCTTGACTTTTCTTATTAAAAATGTTCCCATTCATAAAACCTACATTTGCAAATGCAAAATCAACAGTTAAATGTTTGCCTTATCTATGTCTGTATCTCTCCAAGGAGAGAGAAATGATCTTTATCTAGTTTTCACTTATAATATCTGCGGAAGTTTTGGAAGGAAAAACAAGTTTCTAAACTTTGTTACTTGTATTATTATTACCTGTGGGTAAATATATTATTTGCTGTTAATAGAACCAGTGTTTTCATTTTGTAGTAAGAACCCTTTCCATATAACTCTACATTCATGGTTTAGATTAGTTTATGTTCCCACAATTTTTGCAAGACTCTTTTTTTTTTATTTATTTCTAATTAAAAAATAATAATAATAATAAAGCAAAGCCATAAATGTACCCTATATGGGAACATGGCCTCTGGAATAAAAGAAAATGAAGAAAGTATATATTATGGAAAGAGTTATATGACCAGAAAAGGGCAATGTGCTTTAGTAGGGCCCAGGTTACATATTTTAAGAAACTGCTTCCAGCAGACAAAATAACTGCTAAAAGCAGGTGTTTATTCCAAAAGCTGCAGTAATGTTTTTCTGTCATGTCGCATTAAGTCACTCAGACTGCATCATGTTATGTTACACCACATCATGTTAGTACATACAGGGGAGAAGCCAAAGTGGAGTAACATGATGTGACAGACAACATTTAGCAAAAATATTCACTTATTTGACTCAGATACTTGCTATCAGTTTGAATCAGGGAGCATGGTCCCAAACAAAACTGACAGCTGGAGGTGAACTCACCAAGGAACTCATCTGGTGTAAAGTTTCTTGCCGTGTACCTGGTGCTCATCCTGCTTATGGTTACTGCTATCCTCAGATCCTCTTTCTCAGCATTTCCTTCCCTGCTCTAAGTGGTTTGAGTGGCTGGTTGTCGTTTATTTCGACATAACTCAGGACTTCCCCATGAGGGACTAGTCACATCCTGGTATACTTAACAAGCCCTGTTAAATGACAGTTGATGGAATTGCCGTAAATAGTAGTTTTTATATGAGTGAAATTTTGAACTACCCAAAAAAATAGAGTGCCTGGGCACTGCGTATTTATGTATACTGAGGGACTATTTCAGGTAACAAGAAGCTTATTCTTGAAGGCACCTGTATTTTATAGTGTGGCAAAGTCTATTTGACAGACTTAAAAATATTGAGACTCCTTTATTACTCTTGGAGGAACTATTTCGTGGCAATACTTCTAAAAAAGATTTAACAAAGAAGTGCATGTTCATGTAAGTACATCAAATAATCGAGTATAATCCAGGGAGCAGTGGTGCAGGCTGTGCCATAAGCATTGATCCTGACCTAAATGACGACTTCCAACCCACAGGACACCTCTTGGACAGCTACAGAACCATGATGTGTTCTGGTACAATCTGTCCTAGCAGGAATTAGAATGAGAGAACCTTGTGCCAAGTATCAAAGAGGGCTTCAGCAGTGCTAGTGAAGGTGGCTCTATGGCATAGGGCCAGACAGCTGAAGTGTGAAAAAAATTGCATGTGGACTTGAAGACTTCCCTTTTCCTAGAGGTGGAGCCAAGGAGATAGGACAAGCTGCCGAGTGTTTTCTGCATCTCACCAATATGGACCTGCAGTGGTAAGTGCACAGATGCAACTTGAAAAGAACAAGATACCAATGCTTTGCAGTATCTTGGAAAGAAAGCAATATATGTCAAAATCTAAGTTTGTATCGTGGCAGTAATGCGCAGGATCCATGCTTCTGTGCTTTCCCCACCCTTTGCAGACAGAATTAATAACTCTAGCAATAGTGCTGGTGATAAGATGATGCACCAAAGACATATGTTGCCCATTCATGGCTGAAGTGTGATTACCCCCTGCATGTTCACCCAGCTACCAGTAGAGCTCAATAGAAGCAGAGAAAAAAAAATGCAAAAGAAGAAGCAAAAAGGAATAACAGTGACTGATAGTAGGTTTACTCTGGTCTGTGCCACCTTAGCTAATACTGTCAGGATGTGTTGTATTTGAGGGATTTGTTTGGTGTGGCTCACAGGAAATCTGGGAAGCAGGGCTGTTTTGCACGAGCCCCCACACCGCTCGGTGCCTGCCCTGCCAATGCTGGCTGTGTGAGCAGCCGGTCCTGCTGTACCATTTGCTGACATTGTTCCCTCTCCTCAGGAAACCTCGGGAGCCTTTCTGCCTCAGGCGGTCTCCTGAAGACGTGTGATGGGCTCAGACTGTGCATCAAAGACCAGCAGTTCGTGTTGCCTCGGCCCCACTCTGAGCACAAGCTGGTGTCTGCACCGGGAGCAGCACAGGAGCACTGGGGGCAAAGTGCCAGCACCTCTGGGCTCCCCAAAATGCAAGGGCAGGAGGCTTCTCCCGGCAGCAAAAGAGGACTGAGATGAATGATGCCTCATCCGAAGGGTAGGTAACTGCTCTGGGTAAAACAAAACAGAAGCTTGTACTGGGACATGAGAAGATCCCAGGAGGTTACCTGAGCCTCCGTGTCCCCCATCCAGAACACAACCCTACAGAACATGCATTAAGGCTGTGCTCTGCAGCATTTGCACGTCCCTCTTGTACTCAGCCTGGGTTTGATCCTTTACCAGCCTTTTACTGATGTGCCATAACACGTGGCAGAGCCAAAGGAAAAGGTTTCTGCCTATCTGCATCTGCAGAGGCACCATACCTTGTGCTCGCTTTGAGAGCATGGTCCTGTGTGTGAAGATGTTTTGTGAAAATGCATACATACATGGAGCAGGTGTGCTGTTCTCTTCTTACCTAGTGACAAAAAAAGAAATAAGAAAAGATTAAATAATTAATACTAGATATTGCTTAACAGTTGTTGAGAGGTTTACTTAATAATTTTTTGAAGCTTTTTTTTTTTTTTTTTTTTTTTCCTAATTTAGGAATAAGACATAAGTGAGCATGTCATTCTGAAGCAGCAAATAACACTTTGGAGAGAATTGAAGGAAACACGTTTCTTTGATTAAAATATTTTTCTCATTAACAGGATGTTCAAAATAAAGCAAAAATATTTGATGCGGAGCCTGTGGCAGTATCGAGTTAACGCTGGCGTGCTCCCGCATTTTACCTCATGTTTACTAATCAATCAGAAAAGACTCTTGCCGGCAAGAAAGGTCACGTCTTCCATCACAAAACAGAAACTTTTTGACAAGAAACAATTGGAATTTCACCATTCTGTTTAATGTGGATTCTAGCGCAGAGAGTTAAAGCCCCAGGCGGTGGGAAGGGGGGTGTGGGATTCAGTGAACATGCAGAGCTGTGCTCTCCAAATGTTCACTGCTTCATACTGTGCATACAGAGACTGCCTCACTAGCATCATGATATGATGCTGTTCTTCGAGTCCCAGAATCATTTAGGTTAGAAAAGATCCCTAAGATCAAGTCTGACCATCAACCTAGCACCGCCAAGTTGTCAAATGATTTGGAGGATTTGGAGGAGAGGCCAATCCAGGTGGTGTTTGGGTAGGTACAGGTGTGCATTTCTGACTCAGATGCTAATGGTCTGGGCTGTGATGCTGCAAGAAGAGCTGCCCTATGGACTATGAGAGCAACAGACACTCAGAGAGTGTTGGGCAGTGCTCCTCCTTCGAGTACTCTTAGTTTTATCTCAGGATAGAAACAAAAACTCTGGGTCTCTACAATGACCTTCAAGTTTCCTTGTTTTTGTTGTCGTTGTTCTTAATTTTTTTTTTTTACTGACCTATATCTTGATAAAGTGCATTTTCTTAGCCATTGGAAAAAAAAAAAGAAAAAAAAAAAGGAAAAAAAAAAAAAAAAGCTTTTTTCCCAGATAGAAGGTACGGCCTGATTGTTTCACAAGCAAAACAATGCACATATTAAAAGCTCTTGAAAGAGCTGGGGTGGAATCAGAGAGGTGATTATGAAATGTCACTGATTCTGCCATTTTCCCTTCCCCTCCGCTTGCTGCCCAGGCATCAGCCACCTCCAACGAGTCTGCTGGGTGGTGACAATAGCAGGATGCAGTCCCACACCCAGCCGGGATTTACACCCTTGGTCTCCTGGAGAAATCATCGGTATGAAAAGATGCACATGTTGCCGGCAGCTATAGCACATATTGCATGGCATGACACACACATAAGTGAGATTAATATGAGTTCTGGGCATCATTAGCTCAATTAAAATTGTGATTTTTTAGTTCAGACCTACAGGCCATTGTAGAGAAGAGTAATCATAAGGTAGAAATGAGTTCCCTAGTTAAAAATTAATTCCCTAGACCAAAAATATAATCAAACGATGTCTACAGTATTTTATGAAGAGCTGAGAGGATAATAAAATTTAAAGCAGTGCAACATTTGCATTTTGTTCATTTCTATCCATATTTTTCCATAGACTGCCTTTCTCTGTGCTTGTTAATCATATGCACTGCTACAGCCCTGGCATTTTAAGATCACTCTTCACATCAAGATTGAAAGGAAACTAATTACAATCACATTTCAGGGTGGTTGTTTAAAGCTGGTACAGCACTGACTACAGCACAGGAGCCTTGACCTTTATTTGTAAGCATGGAAATAAGGTAAAGATGAAAGATTGCTTTTCCTCCAACTCATATGCAGGGATCAGGAGGCCCTGTGGAGAATCAGAGAGGTGGGAAGTCCCCATACAATTTCTCTCCTCGCCTCCTCTCCTGTGCTGGCAGCAGAGGCCAGTAGTGCTATGCAGAAGCTGTGCTCCACTGCAGAGAGAGGTGAAGGAAAGCACCACGTATTTTGCAGCTCCCTTGGGCTGCCAAAGGAACAAGCAGAGAATTGGCAGACCTCTTCAAACGCCCCTCTCTTTCAGACCCCAGCCCTACTCTTTTTAGTCTATCGGTCAATGACAAATCCTTCCCTGGGGCTGGGCACAAGCACAAGACCATCAGCTCGGTGCTGTATGCCGTGCTTATGCGATTATCAAGGTACCAATGTGCACAGACTACCTGTGAGCAAGAGATGCAGACAGTAGTGCTATCTTTTCTGCTGCTCATGTTATGGCTTAGTAGCAATAACAGGATCTGCGTGGATGCATCAGGGGAAGAATAAGGACCCCTAACCTGAGGAAATACAGGTAATCCTAGTGTTGTCTCTAATTTCATTAAAAGCGATTGCATCTAGAGCATGCTGAATGGCAAATGCACCCAGTAGGTTTAACCTTTCTCTGTGTCTTCACATTTTCAAAACTTTAATTTTAATATATTTATATAATACTCAGAATAAACCAAGAGGTAGTTCCAAAAACAGATTCAAGCCTAGGACCTGCTGACATGGTGCTTGCTCTAAATGCTCTTTTCAGTATCATTATCCAGTGATCGAACGCTTGCCATGGTATGCAACTACCCCCAAGGGATCTTCTGGGCTCACGTCCTCCCCATGTTATCACAGCTCTTCACCACAATGTGGTCATTGAGGATAGACCAGCACTAAGCTGAAGTGATGCCATGTGTCAGCCCCTTGCTCTGCGGGCACTGATCGTACTCACGTCTTGCATGAGGTGCTGCCCTCACCCTGCACAGTCACTTCATTTTCCAGTCTCCACTGGCTGGCAGAAATCACTGCGGGAGCCCCAAGGTCCAGTGGGTTTGATGGTAACATCTGCCAGGTCATTAGCATTTGCTGGTTGGAAAAGCTCTGGCTGGGGTTTTTAGCAATGAAAGGAGGGAAACCCATTTCACACCAGCCCACTACCTCACATCCTCCACCAGGCACAGGGTGGCGGAGGACCATGCTGGCCCAGTCTGTACTGGGGATGAAGACCTGGGCGATGGAACTGCTGGGGACCTGCCTGCAGCTTCAGCCAAGAGGCGAAGATGGTTTCACAGCTCTTCTGTGGTGTGTTCTGCACCAGTCAGCGTTCTCTAAGCAGAAATATAACCATGCAAATATTTACAGAAACTGGATCAAAAAAAATAAAAACTAGTGAAAGCTGCTGCAGTGAACTTCTAATTACAAATCCACAAAGTGTTTATGAATAAATTTATCTATTATTTGTCTAGTTCTAGCACTGCATATACTTTGCCTTGTACCATTACAGGCTGAAGGAAACAATATGCAGCATGAAAATGAAAACAATTTGACTTAATTATTTACACCATTACCACCCTTTTGAATTAGACCCTCCATTTCTTTGGTATTTTGTAAAACTTAACTGGTAATTATGCTTGTTTAATTCATTTTATTTATCTACTACTACAATAAGATCAAAACAAAACAAAACCAACCAAACAAAAAACCTACCAGAATGCAAAGTGCCAGCTACGTTCCCAAACTGTAAATGATGCTTTTAAGCTATTATAACAAAAATGTAGTATTTTCTACCATTTCATTTAAAGTGTGTCTGGATATGCTCCAACACTATTTAAGTGTAAACAGGAAAAGCCTTGGAGGACAAGTAATCATACTTAAATGACACAAAGATCATT
Source organism: Oxyura jamaicensis (assembly GCF_011077185.1). Classification (NCBI taxonomy): domain Eukaryota; kingdom Metazoa; phylum Chordata; class Aves; order Anseriformes; family Anatidae; genus Oxyura; species Oxyura jamaicensis. The sequence continues at coordinate 22,468,588 of NC_048901.1, read as the reverse complement.
AAAATAATGTTCCAAAAACATGGCAAAATTAGACATTGCAAGACAGTTTTCTTCTTTGAAGTGTTTCACCAGATGGTGAAGAGTGCTGAAATAGTAGATCTGAGAGAGAAGAAAAAACATTTCAACAGCTTTCTCATGCTAGCACCGCGCAGCGTGCACAGCTCTCAGCTGAGCTTGTCTGAAGTGCATCTCATACCTTGGCCGAATCAAACGTTGGGGCTGGAGATAACGTCAAGGTGTTGGAGTGAAGCTTGTGCTGAATCACGGTCTGGGAAATCCCTGCTTTATTCTGTTAATGCTGTCAAGCAGATTTATTCAGAGATGAGAAAAACTGAGTATGTCAGCATAAGTCATTGTCATAATTTGTGAAACTCTTAATGAGATATTTTTGGAGCTCATAAAGAGGAAGAACTATGTCATTAAATTGCTGCAAAATAATTCTATTTCGATACAGAAAAGAGTTTTTTTGTTTGTTTGTTTGTTTGTTTTTAATCAAAAATGACACCCTACCTCAGTGGTGATGCATCAGTGAGCTATTAGTATTTAAGTACAAGGATCTAACAACTGTCTTAGAAGTCAATGTTTACTCATGTAAATGAAAAGATGTTTGTATAGGTAAAATGACCGTGAGATGACTTTGCACCTTTCTCACTATATATTTTCTCATCTGAAGAACTTTACAAAGTTGTATAGGGTTTGTAAGTCTTCTGATGTCATTAGCTTTTAGTTTGCTTTATCAATAGAAATATCAATATAATTTCTAATTACTCAAAAAAAGAAAGCATTTAATTTTGTGGCTTAAATATTTATATCTTTCTCACTTGGTGAGGAGTTTTTACTTTTAGGAATTTTGGTGATCTAACTGAACACACACACCTCCATCCATCCATGACCTCCTGAACCTTTAATCTCTGATAATATATATTCTGGAAAATCCATAAATGAACAAGATGAAGTATCTGGAGGTCCTGGAATCACCAGTGGTTTCTGCTGGCCCATTACCAACCTGGCTTTTCCTAGCTCCCAATGAAAGGCCTGTCATGTACTAGGAGATAGCCGTAACACTACTGGAGCTGCAAAGCTACAGTGGGCACAAGGCTTATTTTCTGGAGGAGAGGATTTCTCATCAGCTAAATATGACTGGCTGGGCTAAACAATTGGCAAAAGGGTGTAAATGTACTTCCAAGCTCCCCACCTTCCAGAAATGTTGGGTTTCTCAACCGTTTCCTAGCCAACACGCGTGGTAAATCCAAATCCACAGGAAAATTCATCTTTTTTAGATAAATGAGCCTGAAATGGAAGGTGACTTCATTCCCATTTGGCAGTCATTCTAGTTCCATGCTGTGCAAGGAAACAGTCTCTTACTCGCTACAGCACAAGTGTCTTTGCATTGAGTAATCATAAAGTCCTAATAACATTCTGTCAGCACATTTCCATTATATAGAGCTAGCATCAAAAAAAATAAAGTAAAATCCCACACTTTCAGTATATCCCCATTCAACGAGTGCTCAGAAGAGGGGCTTGCACGTGACTATAACTTTAGCAATCCAGTTTACTAGTTCACATACAGCTTATGTGCTTAACTAAAAAGCTTGTGCATGGATAATTTTCAATAGCCTATGTTAAATGAACTGAAAATTTTAAGCCTCTTCCTTGGGGACAGATGACCATTAGATATGCAGATACTGTAGGTGACATTAACTGTCATCCCTGTCGTCATTGTCAGGTTGTTGTACTGGCACAGGATGGAAAGTGACCCCAAATCTTAAAAATGGGTGGTGACTCCAAATGGCTGTGAGCTTGCCCTGATATTCAAAGTTATTTCCAAGCCAAATAATCTGGGCGAGCTGGGTCTCAGGGACGCTCTGTGCCTCAGTTTCCCATCTGTAAAATTGTAATAGAAGGACATTTATAAAACATTATTAGTTTTTGCCCTAAAATGGATTGTTTTCTTTTTAGAAGGGCTGTTTGAGGAAGACCAGATCTTTCTGAAAGATAATTTCCAAAGAAAACTAAACGATAGTTGGTAGCCTCTGTCTTCAGCCAGGCAAAGGCTTTGTTCTTTGAACTTAATTATATTGCCAGAACTGTGTCGTGGAGGCCATGATGAAGATACTTGCTTTGTTTTCAAAGAAGTCTCTCTGTGTTTGCATCACTTTGCCAGAAGCTGCTGCTGTCAGCACTGCAGCGCCAATATGGAGTTCTTAAAACTTGGCAAAACTCCCATAGTACATTTATTTTATATTCTACCTAAGTTCTAGGCAAAATATCATTTCTTGCACTTAAATACTAATGGTTTTGAGGGAGAATAAAAGCCTAGATTGAGCAGCAGACATATCAAAATCAAATCTTCTTTTAATGTGCTATGCTGCTAAGAGAAGAGCTCTGTCTCCACCAGCCGGCAGAGGTTGCTCTGATATTAACGCTTAATCACATAACTTATTTTCAGTGATAAAGCACATGAAGGAAATCAAACCCAAATATTTAAATGATTAAATGATCTGTGAGCCAGAACTGCAAGAGATGTGTTATGTGTGAGTAGCCTGGGAAGCAGCAGTCTCTAGTCCAAGGCCTGAGGACAACCTGCTACCCAGGGGGCTTCCAGTGCCGTATCACGTCCACGGCAGCCAGTCAGGCTCCAGGGGCAGCTGAGCGTTGCCAGCACATCCCTTGGCCAGCACAGCTCCCATGTGATGGTGGAGACCGGGATTCCTCCTCCAGCATATAAATTCTGTCACACTGGCCCTTAAAAATCGGGGGTTGTTCAATGAGGAGTCCAGTTGATTTTAATTGGATACTTGAATTAAAAATAAGAGAAATAGGTTCTTTGCACTTATTTACCAAACAGGATTTTTTTTCTTTCCCAGTTATTAATTTCCTTAAATGTAAAGTGACATCTCTAAAATGAAAACAGTTTATTGCTTGCCAGGAGCAAAGCCTGCCTAATTTAAGAAATTCAGAATTAAAGCTTTTGAAGCATATCAGGGAATGTTTATACAACAATTATCCTTGCAAACGTTAGCTCTGCTCACCACAGCCTCTTCAGGCCACCACCATTAAAGCCTGTAATCTCATTGACAGTCTTCCCTACCCCAAAACATTTCAGCAGTTGCATAAAATCAGGTCATCCTTTGATTTCAACTTGCCTATCTCCACCCAAGCATTCAAAACCATCCCAACCTATCTGGAATGTATTTAGTGCTGAAAAAAACAAAACAAAACAAAACAAACAAACAAAAAACCTTAGTGTTTAAAATTAAGTAGTAGAGTCATTATTAATAGCTGATAGCAGACAAAGGAGTGCAGTGACCTCTCTAACAGAGCATTTAAATCTTTGCACAACATGCTCTGCTTGTGCTAGGCTGGTTTCACAAACAACAGCTGTGTAGTTCGTTAACATATGAATCCCCTTGAGGTAATTTGGAGGAACCAAATGTGCTAAAATAAACACCTCATTAAAACAGCACTTTAAAAAACAACACAAAAGAAACGTCCCACCCAAACCCCAAACTAATTCTACATCCCACTTTTGCTTGTGAGACTCTTGGTGGAGAATATTCTATTATACAGAACACATTCATCTGGGTTGTTGGAAAGAGGGGATTTTAAAATCAGTAATACGGGTTTTTCTTTGCTAAGATGCACTTGAGACTAAAGTGTCTTTGAAGAGTATTCTGGCACAAAGAAGCAATTAACTGAGGACAATAATGTTTTCTTTTCCTCCCAGTTGCTAAGCTGAAGGCCGGGAGCACAGGGCTGTGCTGGCAGTTGTGCCATGCAGGCCCCTCAGGCCCCTGTGGGCCTGGGGCATGAAGAGCCGCAGCCAAAGGCCTGTGGTGGCCCCCAGGAGCATCTCTGCAGAGGGCTTTGGATGGGGCCTAGGCAGAAGAGCACACAAGCGTCTCTGGGGCCACCACATCCCCCAGGAGAGCCATGCAGATATTTTCAGGAAACTCCTCTGTAACAAACGCTACCGCCAGAGAAATCAGTTGGGAGTCTAGCCAAGTGCGCAGATGTACAGTGTGAGGGCACTGACAGAAATTTCTCCTCCCCTTGGCCCCACAGGCTACAAGGTGCTCAAACACCACCTTGGTCCCATCTTGGCACCAAGAGCAACTTTTTACTATAGTTTTTTATCCTTACTCTTCCTCAGTATTGCCAAAAAGCAATATAAACTGTGCAACATTGAGGTACATATGCATACTCCATAGTTTTTATTTTACAAATGTTTTATTCCTGAAGCTTGGGTAAAAAACCTGGTTTTAGGGAGGAGGGAAAAAAAATCCCACACCCACAAGCTTATTTTTGTCCATTTTAAAGCATAGCTTTGTAACCTGTTGGAATTTCCTCAAGGTTTTGTAAATATTCTTCTGAATTCCTCCCAGGTATTAGTATGTCATCCAAAAACCAGAAAATACTATTTATTCTCTGCAGGACTCAATCCATTCTCCTTTGAAATCCTGCAGGTAACTGGCTCTCCCCCAGGGTAATCTTTCATACTTCAATAGGCACGTACGTATGTATGTGTGAATTCAGTCAGAATTGGTATTATTATTATTATATTTTTACATTCTTATTTCTGTGTTGCTGCCAGGCTTTGGACAAGTGCAGGTTGGAAAACTCTATTTCCTCTGCCAGTTTTATAAGAAAATCCCATTCTTGGGGATTTTTACTGGCCACACTGAGTGCAGCTCACACATGAACTTCCATATGTAAAATCATACCCACTCTTCCAATCCCTGCTCTTGCTTTTCCATGGTTTATTTGCCCATGTTCAGTGCAGTTATACCTATAAGAAATGTAAATGTTCTGAGCACTTTTTCTTCAGCACAGTTTTTGGCTTGCTAAATTTGACTTTAACTCTTTATTTTCCCATTGGTGTTGCTTTCTAACCTTAGCTACAGGTTTTGTCTAATTTTTAGAGTTTAGCAGCTCTTATCTGAGGGTATCAACAGCTTCCTCTATATGTCCTACAGTAAATGCAGGCTGTGCTCCTTCCCTTAGCAAGCTTGGTATATCACAGTTTCTAAAAGAAACTGTGTGATAAGCTTTGAGGTTGTCCAAGCTGTACCATTAGCATCTTCACTCCTTCCCAGCCTCTGGGCATGGTGCAATCAAGCCCATTGATTTTTAAAAGCTGGTACATTTTGTGGGTTTAAATTGAGCTCAACAGCTTCTCTAGTGGCAATTCCTTCATCCACCCAACATTCAGCAGCTTCTCTCTCAGTTTGGGGAATTATATGCAAACAACAAATTGATTTCTGAGAGTCTTTTTCATAGAATTACCATAACAACAAGCACAGTCATTTAAAGTGTGCCAAAAATTCAGAGTTTCCAGTGGGTTTCTGAGATGTGACTTAAACTGTTCTATTCACGAATTTGTGGTAGACACACAATGTTTTGCAGCAGCTTTATAGGGACTTAAGAATCCATCTCAGTGCCTTGCAGAAAGCCTGAGCATTGCAACTACAATATAAATCATTAAACTGTAAGTTTATTGGTAGGCAAAAATTACTTTAATATTTGTATTTTCTACAGTATTTGCATAATATACTATTGAAGAACAAGAGGCATTCAAAATATTTCTCTGTTTTCATTTAACTGGAAATTCTGTGATATATAGTTATTTTATCTAAGAATGCTTTTTAAAGTCCTCCTTTCATTGCTATTTTTCTGATGAATAAAAACAGAAAATCCCCAGAAAAGAGAGAGAGAAGACAGCAGAAATCTTTGTGAAGAAGCAGCTCCAAAGTCCACTTTATTTACTGGAAAGCTATCATCTTGGATCCTGAGAAAGCCCAGAGATTCAACTGAGCCCATCATACTGCTGCAAGCTTAGATCATAACTGAATTGAAAACATGAGATTAGATTATGTGTTTCCCGAGAACTGTCCAACCTAAGAGAAGTGGATAAACATGAGAGAGAACACTTTTTCCCAACTTAGTATATCTCCAGGTTTTCTTCTTTACCACATACCAGATTAGGATAGAATCACTAAAAATTCCTATATATTCCTTGTGCTCTAATATAATCTGCACTGCCTTCTGTGCAGTGACTTCTGATTTAGGCTGAAAAGGAAGACTTGTTTCAAGGGATGCAGAAAGTTTGGTTATCGACACAAAAACCATAATGACTCATCATTTATTTTATATCTTGAGGACAGATTTTGCAGCCTGGTGGTCTAACAGAGAACCTTGTCCACCACAGTTGGACGGTGATGTTGCCTGATTGTTAGAAAAGTCCATCTGTAAAGTCTATGCTGACCAGCCGGAGATATACAAATCAGTTTTCTGTAATTCCATGGTGTCCATACAGCCTGGAAGTCTGAACAGTTCTTTCTTTTTTTATTTTTATTTTTTTTTTTATTTTTATTTTTTTAAACTAAGCCCTCTGCGTGTGTTCCTCATGCCCATTTCTGCCTGTAGTCAGCACCACCGAAGCTGTGCTTCTTGATGGATAAATCTGATTCTGAGCTACCCTGCCTCACCCTGGAAGCTGTAATTGCACTTCAAGAGTTTCTGCTCCTGTACTTAACTGTGATTCTCCCTTTGTGGCACAGGGAGCAGACAGCCACAGAGAGCAGACAGCCACAGAACTAAGTGTGCACTCACATGTCACACCAAAGTTAACCATCGACTGTAAGTAAAAGCCTTTTGAAAGCAATGAGATTCTCAAGGAAGAGCTCAAATTACTTTTGTATTGCCCAAAAGATATAGAGACTTTTTTTTTTCCTCTTGTGTGTTTTGAAAGGATCACCTAGATCACCTAGAAAGTTACTTACAGACACTCTCCCACTGATTTTAAAAACGAACAGGATAATTATTAGGAAATAACTATCAATTAATAAATGTATAATGTAATTAATAAATGTATTCTTAAAATATCTAACCTTTTACCTCATGGGGCCAAATTTAATTATAGGAATACTTCCACCTTAGGAAGATTAAAAATATCTTTTTTTTTTTTTTTGGTATTTATTGAAACCAGATGCATTGTTCATAAAGTCCAATTTTATATTTCTTTATAACTCTGAAATAAAAAGGCTAAAATATTTTTAATTAAATGAGAAACGTGTAAATTCAGACCATAAGAAAAGCAGGACATGTACGCATAAAAAATAAAAAATAAATAAAGAGAAGACTAAATACTTACAAGTTGTTCAATGATGAATTAAATAAAGGTTCAAATACAAGCTTTCCTTGCCCTCCCTGCTCAAGATTTACACCACTAATCAGCCAATTTCTAAATCCTTAATATACTAAAGCATTTGCCTTTAAGGCGGCAATAATTTAAGACTGCTATCAAAATGAATGTTTTTCCATTAGGCAGAATAATTATGTCATATATTCTAACAGTGGCTTTGGACTTAAATCTTTTTGGTAAAGGAAACTGTCAGTCAGTTACAATTTGATCAGGAATCTTGATCAGAAAGCACTCCACACAGGGCAAGGAGATAAAACGTGACTTCTCTGCGTCTCACATTAAATCAAGACCATTCATGAAAATTAATATTGACATGACAGGTCACATTTGGTGCTACATATCTGGTGCATTTTGAGGAAGATATTTGAACATTTATTTATGTTTGCTAAAGCCAGCATCAGTACCTGTGCAAATTTAAAGTCTTCAAATCTTGTACATCAGAACTAACTCATACATTTTACTGTGAATTTTCAGGGGGCTATGGGACTGTAATTGTGAACACAGTAAATCTTTACAATCCATGATTACTTGGTTGTTGATTTTGAAGTCTTTGGCATGCACGAGACATGCTTTACTGCCTCCAGTGCTTACAGAACAAACACTGAGCATTTCTGCTTGGGATGTGCTTCAACATTCACCCCAAGACAAGAACTTAGCACAAGTGGAAGGGATCAATTTATTGCCTGGCTGGTGTTATGGAGCATTTGAAAAGATAAGATTTGCCTCATTTAACCAAAACTTGCACTTAGCTATCATAAAGCCCCACCTCATGCAATTAGGTACAGCCATGCAGGGAGCCGGAACATCAGATCGCTTCCACAGTCTCCATCTTTGCAAGGTATTATCTTGAAAAAATAATTTGACCTTCCTGTGATTTAATATCTGTTTATCTTTTCTTTGTGTGTTGGGGGACACCATCCCAGGCAAACCCAGGCTGTCTCTGCAGCCTCTCTCTAAACCACTTTAAAATATATAGGTATTAATAAGCATATGCACAGCTCTCTTGGAGAGTGAGCTTTGACCCTTTGAGACTGGACACCTGGGCTTGTTCTGCCACATTTATAAACCATCTCATGGGATTTTTTTCAGTCATTATTAGGTAGTCTTGCGTCTCATCAGAGGCTGTGACTCACCTCCCTGTGACCCTTCGCCACTGCTCTGGGTACCAGCTATGTTGTTGGCATGAGAGATCTGGATTGCTTACATGCCAAAGGAAGAATCCCAGGTGTGAGGGAGAGCTGACACAAAGGCTCAGGAAAGAAATGGAGCCACTGACATTTGTACAGATCTCTGTGCACAGGATGGCCAATTAGCTAATAACAGTCTCGCCTTCCCATCGGAATGCGGTAAATGCAATCACTGCAAAGTGCTCATTGACAGCTGACCCAATGAGTGCAGCTGACCCACCGATAGACGGTGCACTCTCAAATGTCAGGGTCATAAAACATGGTTTACCTCACCTGAAAGCCTTAATGGCTGTTAGAGGTGCAAAGCCTCATTCAGAGATGGCAAATCCCTCACTTTTTTTCTATCACAGTTCTGTTCTTCTGGTCTTCAGATTGCAGCCTGCACTGTTTGGATCTGTGCATGTCCACAGACTATGACCGCAGCTGTGACTGCAGTCCTACCGTGGCTTTGCTATAGCTGCTTCACGTAGGAATACCATGGAAGATGGATCTAGCCATCATCACAGCTGTTATTGCCCATATAGGCTTGATTAAAGCTAATAACACTATGCCTACATCTGGTGAAAATGATATAATTTTCTGGGGAATATCAGTCATACTGCTGCACAGGCACACTTTTCCTTACTTGTGCGATGAACTCATGCATTGTGCAGTGCCTTGCAATATATGGCTGTACTAGGTGGAATAATCAATGAACAAAAGTTATACGTAAAGAACACTTTGATTTTTCCATCAGGATATCAGATTATTTTTTTTTTTTCAGAAAAGCTAACCTGTGATGTGGCATACTCATCTAGCTATATTCCATTTCCTCTGTTCCTGGGAAAGTGCTATTAAATATAGAGCCTGAAATTCCATAATGAATAGGGATTGCAGTTATCTCTTTGAAGGCAAACTGTAGAAAAACACCACTAGAGGTCACTCAAAATTAATTGTTACCTAATTAGCACAATTTGACCCTAAATTTTAGGATATTCTACCACTTTGGTGTTTAAAGCATTTTCAACTTTGACTCTTCAGCTAACCGTGACAAAACTCAGAACAGCTGGAGACAGAAAATATTTTTCAGTTCTCCCCTCTTCTGACTCCTTGCAAGGTTCCTAAATCAGCTTTGCACTTGCCCCTGGCAGTGGGAAATTGTTCTTTCCTCAGCAATGAGCTTAGTGATGCTTGCAGTGATGAACCTCTAAAAGTGTCGTATTTAGAGACATTGAGCCCTAGCTGTGTTATCTTAAATATCTGGTCACCCATTTTGAAAATTGGACCAAAATGAATTGCACAAGTGAGGGAATATATAGGAAAAAAGTCTTTAAGGTTTCCATGATACTAGTTTTTTTGTTTTGTTTTTTAAATTTATAACCACTGCTGCGGAGAAGAAAAAGTACATCTTTTTAAACAATTGTTTGACTAACTAAAAGCAGTGAAAAGCAAAGTTTAAGCTTGATTAATGGGTATGTGTTGAAATATCTCTGCATGTATTTAATTAAAAGCAGATGTTCTATTTGCAGGGCTTTTTCCATAATCTGTGGTAATGATGATAGCAATTTATTTGCCAAACACAACAGGAAAAGGAATATCTAATTAGTGTGTTCTATAAGATTAAGACCACCAACTGCTGGTGCACATGCATACATCACCTGAAATATGTAATCAAGAACTCAGGGAACCGAGTCCTCCAATTGCTTAGTAGATAATTCATGGTCATTCATAGACCAGAGTGAGGAGACATTCACTTCAAAAGCAGCTCAGTGTAGGAAAACTCTTCTGCAGCTAAGCTCCCATGAACGATGCTCTATCAGAAATGACATGTTCTTATTTCCTTTCTCATTTCAGGTTACTGATGGTGCTCGTCTCATCCCCACCCCTTGCACTCAATTTAATTGACAAAGGGGGGATTAGCTAGTCAGCTTATCAATATGTATGAACATGACAACCATAAAGAATATGGCGTTTTCCTGAAAAATCATTTAATAGCCTCACAAGACCAGCCAGAAAGGGTGTGCAGCATGCATGCAGCTGAGGAAAAAAGCTTCAAAGCACTGTAACATTAGCAAGAAATTTATCAGAGGCTCCAGTATCCTAATTGCTTCATCAGGGTGATAAATAAATAAATAGATCATCAGCATCTGAAGAGTTATATGGCTTCTTTCTCCACTTTCATGAGAGATTAATCTTGCAGGGGTAGAAGACAGTTAGCCACAAAAGAGCATACACATAGTCTCAACTAATGGACTTTGGATACAATTAGCTTTTTTTTTTTTTTTTTAAATCATGAGCCATCCTCTAAATTTCTGCACAGGAAATTGGTGAATTGAAAGAAAATAATTCTGCATTTATTCTCCCCCTAAAAACTGTAGCTACTGAATAATAAGATATACTGTTTCAAAGTGTTCAATTTTCCCAGGCTTTCTTCATCTGCAGATGCTGTCCTAGAGACAACAACTTTCTGGCTGCTCCATCTGAGGTAGCACTTGTTGAATGTGGACCATATTAATTAGACATTCACTGCATCCACAGAGTTTTAAGCTATATTTAAAATAAGAAGTCTTCAAACAAGGCATATTGTTCATGCCTTCCTCTTTCTAAAAGGAGACAGATAGAGAAGAATAAGAGCTATTTAACAGAAATCTTACTTTTAAAAAAAAAAAAAAATCTTATTAGAGCTTATCAAAACCTCTGCTACTAGAATTCTTATTCTAGAATGAGAAAAAGTGTTACTGAGTACAATTACCTACTCCCCAATGTGCACAGTAATGCTTACTGGACTGTCATGCAACAAAACATGTCTTATAAGTCAAGGAGCAATATGATAGTGAGCAGCCAAAGTTTAAAGGGTGAAGTGAAGAAATGAAGGAAGGGACTTGCATTTATTCCATAAATAAATGAATAATAATGAAAAGAAATGGCTCTAACTGAGGGTAAAAAGGCCATATCAAAATAAAAATTGAGTTAATACTAGAGACCAATAGTTGAAGAATCTTACTAGAGAAAACAAAAATCAGAAATCAGGTGGGCTCAGCCAGAGAAATTTCCATTCATTTGCAAGGAAAATTACAGCTTTTGATATTCAAATAGTTACAGAACTCCAAAAGTCTTGAAGATCAGCTACCTAAAGCTAGCAGTTGCCCTAGCTGGTTTGCCAAAGAGCAATTTTTGAAAATTATATATCCCTCATTCCCTAATCTGTCTATGCTTCTGCTCACTGTTATACTAGCAACTATTGTGAAATATTCTCAGCTGAGGAAAAAAAAAAAAAAAGCATCCTATTTCCTTTAGTATCAAAAAAATAAATAAATAAACAAACAAACAAATAAAAGTGACCCACCAGTAGAGAAAAGTTCCTAGCAAGATTTCTACCCAGCTTACCCAGCTGCCACAGTTTTCAAGGGTTTCTTCTTCCCCCTAGAAACCTGCCTTTTATTTTGTATACCTCATCATCTTCTAAATCCCAACCACATGAGCTTCCTTCTCTCAATCCCCTGTACAGACTTAACCCAATAATTAGAAAGCAGGGGGAAAAAATAAACAGACAACATCTAAAATCTCTTTTCTTGCAGAAAAATATGCACAGATGTTTTTTTACCAGATATATGCATTGGATAATGAAGTCTTCAGTGGCACATTTTTTTATCAATCTTTTATTTTAAAAGCATTGAATGATAAAGAATAAATATAGGCTTTCTACAAAGGTTTAAAATCTTCATAGAGGCATAAAATTACTACATATACTGTGGGGCTTAGGTGTTCTGATTTTTGCAATAATCCCGTAAATGCTCAAGCTTTGCTTCAAAATTACTACTGATAGCTAGAGGATATAAAACAATTCTGATGTATTAGCAAAATTATAAAGCAGAAGTCACAGAAGGCATTATAATTGAATGTATGGAGATAATGAACATCTGAACTTATAAGACATAAGTCTTTTATTTTAAAATAATACATAAACTGGTAGAGCAATTCTCTAAAACATATAAAAATACGGACAGTTCATTTAAAATGGCACTGTTGATCCAGTCTAAAATCATAGACTGAACATGATAACAAATATATGTGATACTAAAAATATCCTTTGTTACTGAATTTAAACTCTTTTCACAAACTCTGCTATGGTAATTTCTGTTGCTTATTTTCTTGATTTTCTTGGGGAACATTGTAACCAGAACTGCTCTGAGCTTATTATATTTTAGTGCTCTTCATGGTGAAGAGGTTCAAATGTACAAAGGAATTTTTTCTTTTACAGGTTTATTTTTGACAGAAATCTATTAAATGAACCAATTAACAGAGCATGTTTCCTAGCTAAGCTGAAATACGATTTAAGAAGGCTCAGCTAGAAGTAACATAGCTGTAGGAAATCAGTGTAGCAAAACTCAATATCAAAATGCAAACCTTAAAAAAAAGGTCTCTCAAACAGCTGGTTGGACTTGCTTAGCCTTGCCCTCTGAAGCACTGAGAGGTGTGTGCCCAAGTGGCCTGGCCAAGATCACTTGTGTGTGGTAGAGGGCAAGGGATATTGCTGACATCCTTTTATCTTCTGGGTTCTTTTCAGTGAAGACAACAAACTAATTCTGGATGTGCCTTTTTTACCCTTTAGAAACTGATGTTGGCCAGGATCTTTTGTCTCATAATTTTATGGTTCCATTTCTGTTCTTTATCTTCCTATCTCCTTATTTTTGTATCAAGTTGGTCTCCACCTTCTGTAGCAATTAAAAGATGTAATTCCTTTAACCTTTTTTTTTTTTTTTCCTGGTGCATTGTCACACACACATTTCTGTTCCCCCACATTTATAGCCATAGCTTGCCTCTGCCTGAGCCCATAAAGTCATTAAATCCCAGCTCGCCTGACTCAGCAGTTTGTTTTAGTTACTTTTACCATGATGGGTTCATTAGCTGCAGGCACTTTTTTCAACATACACACCATCCCCACCCAGCATTACCTACTCTATGTCCTGGAGACCCACGAAGCCTTCAGGGAACTCAGAAAGGGATTGTTCTGAGAGGCTGCACTGTGATCACTATTTTTTCTAGCGTCACACCAAAAGGAATACAGGATTTTAGGCCAAGTTGTTCGTGCTGGTTGCTGTGGAGAGGTCCTGGAAGCGCCTGTTTTTTGCCTGCAGATTTCTTTTGCCATCACACATGGTAAATCCTGGAACTGCTGCTCCTTGGAAGCTGTCCCAGACAGCGCACACAAGGGAGACTGAGAGTCACACACTGGAATCAAACCCCTTACATTTAGCGACAAAGAGTAGCCTCAGAAGATGGTAAGAAAAGAGGTGCTTGGCTAATATTATCTGGTAATGTGAAGCTCACTACGGATTAGATGGCCTAAATGTGTCCAGAAAAGAAGCCATTAGATTGGATTATATTGGTCTGAGACATGAAGGATGAGTGAAGAGGCAGCCTGACAGTGCTGCTTTGTTGGTTACATACATCCAAAGATCTTGCCCAAGAACTGTGTGTTTGTAAATGAAAGGAGTAACTTGGAGCTAAGTGATTAAGAATGGCTTTGGGCATTTCTCAGTGCCTAGTGCTGGGGTTTCCACATCGTGAACACATTAGCAGGTATTCATCAGGTGTTGTGTAAGGGTTACAGGTTGCACTATTGTCTCAGAGAGGTAACCTGTAAAAATCATACCACAGGCCAAAACCTCCCCAGATCTGGGTAAGAGAGTTGGGTGTGTGCAAGGAGTGCAGGTATCAGAGTATCCTGACTTGCCTGATGCTGGTGCTCAGGCAGCTCACAGGGAGGTAGAGCCTGGGACCAAGAGACTGATCCAGAAATGTGGAGCCTAAACAAATACATCTGTTATCTCTGAATTAAAGTTTTTGTAGTCATTAAGAAGATGATATGCATCACCTGCAGGTGTGCCGTAAAGATCCTCTTTTTCTTTTTCACATTCTTTGTAACATATCTTCCTTAATCTTTTGCCCAATTCTTTCCCCAGACCTGGAAGCCTGAATGGGAATGGCAATTTGCTCCTCTCCCAGCTAATTGGAACAACAGCATAGAAATTTCACAAGAGAAAAATGATGAGCTGGCTGCTCCACATCTGCTCTGTTTATCTCCTTTTTTTTTTTTTTTTTTTTTTTTTTTCATTTATTCTGTCTAGTCTCCTCTGTTAAACTGCCACTCATATGCTGGGGACACTTTCTCTACTTGACAGCTAGTAGGACCATCTGACTTCCAGCCATCTCCAGTGTGTGCTTTCAGGTCCTGGGGCTGAGACACACCATCTGGAAGCTGGACCTGTGGACAAGGTGGCTGCTCAATAAGTGCTGTCGAGTTATGGGCCTCTTCATTACCATCGCGGCAGCTGTTTCTGTTCTTGGCGAGGTTCACAGCTAGCGAAGGAGTGATGCCCTCCTTTTACTGACCTATTTCCTCTCCTTGTTCTGGAAGAGCTGGTGGCTCAATTGCCTCTGTGTCACCTTAATCAACCCCATTTATTTAAGGATCTTAAGTCACTTCATATGAAAACCTTGGTGATGGAGGTATCACTTGGCTTATTAGCCTTCATGTCAGATTTTGAAACTTCCTTCTGTACAGGTGAGTATGGGCTCCTACAACTCCCAGAATGCAGAATATTTATAAGAAAAATACTGGACATAATAATTTCCTTTTACTTTCACTAATTCTGAAAATGGGCCAAAACTGTCAATTCTGAGGCAGAGAGATTTAAAGCACCTAATTTTTTTATTTTTTTATATTTTTTTTTTCCCAAAAATATCTTATAATGAAGCAGTGAACCCTACTTTTGTTGAAGGAAACATTATGAGAACATTAAAAAGGTTAGGAACTTAGCTAGACCTGAGGACACTTAGAAGCCCTGCTCTTTCGTACTGCTCTGTCATACCACATTTCTTTCTCATTTTTATTTGTCTCATTGAAATACTAACATATAATTGCTTAATTCCTATAAATTTGCAAGAAATAAATGGAATAAGAAAGCTTTTGCTCACATGCCTCAGAAACACTTAAATTATATAAAAGTATATGTAAATCCTCTCATGCACCTAAAGTGACATGTAGCCACATTCAATTCATGCACTGTAAGCTGCTAAAGCTCCAAAATGTATTAAAAATGCAGAGCACAAAGGAAAAACATACCAGCCTCTTTAGAAAGCTGTGCATATCATTGGCAAGGGCTGGTTTGCATTAGTGTCTTTCAGTTCTTTGACTGATTTGTTTCTTAGGTGTAACAGCTGCCTACAGGTTGTACCTACATAAGCGAATCCAATGTGACACGAAGCCAGAACAAGTATGTTGCTTCTTGTACTAATAAATATTTAAGTATACAGCCTAAGTACTTCTTCTTCAGCATCAGATCCATCTCTGTTGCAATTGGCATAAAACAACTTACAAATTTCTGTCCAAAAAGGAAAATAAAAAAAGGATGATGATAAGCTTGTGCTAATGGGTCATATCTTTTAATTGTCTTTTGTTTTTAGTAGAATCACAGAAACTTTTCATGTATTTAATTTCCTAATATTCAACCTTGTACCTGTACTTATAGGTCAACGATGAGGGAATGGAGAAAAAAAAAAATGGCCATAGGCCACAATTCAAGATTCTTTTTTTTTGACAAAGCACCCAAGTGTGTCAGCCGTTCAAGAATGGATTGTCCTTCTCCCCTCTTCCCCCATGTGGTGTCAAGAGAGAGACTTTCCCAGATCAGACCCCACTGATGCTCACTAGCAAAATGTCCTAGATCCAAATGGCAATGCCAAGTTATTTTATAAACTTTCCTTATCCAATCAGTTCAGTGACTCTGGAACAAGTAATCACAGCTTTACCAGAAACCCTGAAAATAATATTTGTATAGTTCACACGACAAACAAACATGGGCAGAATGCATTTAAAAAAACAGACAACGTTAATTGCTTTGGGAAGTGTCTAGAGATTACTTTACCTAAAAATATTTGAGTTTTTTGATGAAACCTCATATGTTGTGGCACACAGACAGAAAGGCAAACATTTCATTCATTTTCTCTCTGGATTTTGAAATTAATCACAAAGGGAAGTAAAATTCAGCCTGTATCAAAAAAAAAAAAAAAAAAAAAAAAAAAAAAAAAAGAAGAATTACATATGATTTCAGGAGTCCACCCCAGCTGTGTTGGTTTATCTGGATGGACATCCTTCAGATTCAGTAAAGTAGGTCACAGATTTGGGATTTCTTTCACCTAGAATCTCAGAAGCTTAGCAAACATCCTCCATCCTCAGTTCCAGAGTGAGACTTGTCTTTGGCTTCTGTGGACATTTTCTCTGAGTTAGGATAAAGTATGGGGTGTAAAAGTCATCATACGACTTGCTTTAAATATTCTTTTCTTCCTGTCAAGAAGCTCTTCAATCAGAGAAAAAAATCCTAAAGACAATTCTTGCATTACAAGGTCTTTACTGATAAGAAAGAAGAATAAAATAAAGCAAGGCCACAGGCCTTTATCCATCTTTATTTAATATGCCAGAAAATTTCCACTGCTTCAGTTGGAACAAGAGTTGTGTTAGGCCTCACTATGGGTTTTAATTTCCTTTTTCTGGAATACCCATTTATTTTTCTCAACTGGTAGAAGAAAAATAACAAATGAAAATATATTTTCCCATTTTAGAACTCCAGTGTGGAGTTAGCTTGGGGAAGGCTTTAAAACAGATGCTATCAAGAATCTGTGGAAAAACAAACAAACAAACAAGCATTTAAAATTCATAGTTCCTGTGTTTATGAAAAATGAGTCCATTCTATTTCATTATAAACTAGAAAGAATTTTTTCACTGCAATCCCAGAAGTAAACAGGAAACAAGAAGATGCAGCAGAGATCCAGAATGACTGCTTGGGAGCTGCAATTTTATGTAGTATAATTGATGCTGCAGACATAAAGTGGACAAGGAAATACAGGTAAGAAAAATTCTGCAGGAAATATATTCTACAGAAATATACCTGCACTTTAATAGAACCCATATTTGACTTTCTAAATATTTTTTCAGCTTTCCCACTAGGCTTACTTAGCTAATTAGTTTACCCTGAGAATTACCCTCACGTTTTAGGTGGGAACTATCTACACATCTAAAATCTTGTGAATACTACTTTTATTCCACATCACATTGCACGTGGGGCTACTCGGGGATATCATAGGTGGGGAAAGTCAGAAATAACACCAAACTTCAGCCTTGAGCAGTGCAGAAGTCTAGTGTTCTCTTCCATAATGCATGCAGAGTATGTCCCAGCACTTCAGAAATGGAAGTTTATAAGTAAATATGAGATTGGATTAAATTTGGTCAATCCATGAACTCGAGTTACTATACTGAAGGACTGTCATTTTGGAGGGTAATTTACGAGCTTTGAATATATTGCCCTCAATGTTTTGAAATGCATGCCTCTACCAATGCTGAGATCCCTCCCAGCTGTTTCAAAAGGGCAGCTATTATCATCTGCAGGCAAGATTGTTTTGCACCACAGCAAATATTAGAAGGACCCCTGTGTAATCATTTATAGCATGTGTGGATCTTAGAATTGTAGCTGATTTTTCAAAGTAGGCCGTAATATATTCTGGGCATCACACTTTTTTTTCATCATTACTTATGTTTCTCCATCTCAACAAATCAAAAGGGCTCCTAGTATGTTAGCAGTGAGCACTGTATCCGATATGTTTTGAATGTAGGTTAAGAAGACAAAAAAAGGCAAAATAATTGTTGTGCTACACAACACGAACTCACAGTCAATAGTCCATGAAGAAGTAATTTATGTAGACATATCGACATTGCAAATTTTCGATGTCCTCTTTAAAAAGACACTTTTCTGAATTGCCTTAATTTGTGAATGACAGAGGTCTCTGATTCCCAAGAAAATGCAAAAGGACCTTGAAATAAAATGATGCCATAATGGCTTGCAGTGATACACTCCTCCCAAGTTTTCAGGACAATTATATGCTTATTACTTTGGAAGAGTTAGAAAACAAGCAAGCTGCAGCTTTTAATGAAGCTTTCATAGCAGTGAGAAGAACTATGAAAAAAGCATTTAAAGCAGCTCATCTCCTTCTCTATTCAGGCTCTCTTTCATTTCCAGAGGCAGTTGCGATGAGAAATTGGATGCTATCCAGTTTGGATTTATAAGGAAGCAGAAAAGGAGATAATGGCGGAAGTATGTGCTTTTTTTCCCCCCATGTAAATTCAGATCATCTTTAACATTTGATCAGATTTTGAGGAACATGAGACAAAAAAGCAGCAGATATTTCCAATCATACACTTTAAGAATTCTAAAGAGCTTTGCAGTCTCCCTGCATCCAGAGTTGCTGCAGAGGTTCCTTTTATTATTTTCCTTTTATTATTTTGGGGGAAGATAGAGAACATAACCATCTACTTAGCTTGGCTATCTGATTATAAAAACCTGACTCAGAGCATCTAAAAGTTATGCTTACAATGCACAGACATACATCCCAATCCTTTGTACTGTCATGCTGCTATCCTAACAAGCTAGAAATATGTATGTGGCGGGGAAGACATTTCAGGATCAGAAGAACAGGCAGTTAACAGTAAATTACTGAGACTGATTTCTCTGTCACTCCACAAAAGCTAAACCTGACCCCAATTGAGATATATTTTACTATAAGGAAGTGATTTTCTTACCTTTTTATGACACTGTTTTTATTACCACTATTATTCACATTTCTCTAATTAAAGAGCACAACATTGTCACTCTAGTTTTCACTCCTTGATTCAGATGCAAACACATTACAGTCATCCTGCTCAGGTGTGTTAGTGTAACCCAGGCTGAGCAATGCTCCTTTCTTTTTCAGGTGTTCTGTACAGTGGCAAGTAGGCCACAGTATTTTTACACAATTTTCCCTTGCCTGCTCTAACCCTGTGACCTTATGTGCTCACTTGGAAATAAATGATCGGGCTGAACAATCTAATCATTTATTTTTCTCTTTGAATAAGCTTATCAGAAACTTGCATACAAAGCTTATTTCTAAAAATATACACCCATTGTGTGAAAAAAAAGTTACAAATATTGATGCATGTACAATTTTTCAGGCTCTAATACTTGAATCCAGGAACTTACCTTACCCTTTCCTGCCCTCCAATAAGTACCCTGCCTTTGTATAGTAATATGAAATTATTACTGATGGCTGAAAAATGCAGCCACAGCTATGTAAGTGCCTAAAACTTGAACAAAAGAAATTTAACTTTGAAAAGGGTATTGGTTGTAGTTTTGTCTCTCTATTTTCATAACAATTTATTTTCATAGCTGAATATAATGCCTGAACTTGAACAGAACCAAATATGAAACATTTCTGTCATCCTTTGTTTCTGGACATTTCTGTCATCCATGTTTCTGGACAGCTATGAAGAAGTCTCATCATGCAGCAAACTATTAATACCAGGGAGGGTACAAACTGTTCCAAATCTTCCTTTTCCAGACCTTGAAGAGTCATAATTCTTTGGTATTTTGAGGGATGTTGTGAATCAATTCCCTACTCAGGGTTTCATTTTAAAGACCCAATACAGCCCTAAATGTGGAAATGGTTCCTCTGTTTTTTTATTTTTTTATTTTTTTTCCATCTGAAGTCTGTATATATTTCACTGCTCAGAAGTCAATGAAGGGGTTTTATGGCAGGTCTAGTAAAGTGCAGTTCTCCAATTACAACCTAGCTGTAAAATATACAGTAGGGTTTTTTCTCTTTTACTTCCAGGCAATGAGTTTTGGTCATGTCAGTTAAACCCACCTAAAAGAAGGAGAAAGAAAGAGAAAAATGACTGTTCAGTGAACCTCAGGAGAGTTATGAAGTTATACAACCTCAGAAGGATTTTAGGCAGTTTTATACTGCCTGGCTCAGCTCATATTTATATCATCTGTCTCAGTGCCTGAAATGAGCTAAGCTATGTGGTTGATAGAGAAAAGTACCTGTACTGACTGATGTATCTAAGAAATCCACTTTGGACATGGCTGGATGAACCAGAAAAGAGGATGATAGCTGCACATACCTTGCAGTGATATATTTCAAGTAAGCAAGAACTAGATAATACTCCAAAAAAAAAAAAAAAATACATGAAGGAAAACAAAGAATCATTAAAGAGGTAAGATTAAAAAAAAAAAAAGTTAAACACTTCCTTGTAAACTTAGTTATGTCTAAATTACTCCTTGAACTTGGAGGAGGAAAACCTGCAGCAATCTGGAGAGTTGTGCTGCAAATGTAACTGCTATTCCAGATTAAACCATTAACATATCCTTATTCAGTGTAATTTTCTGGATTTTGACTACATGAGACACTCAAAAAGTCTTCCAAGAACCTGGTGATACTCTGCAGTGTAATATTCTGCCAGTGAAGGTAAAGCTACAGTTTCACTTGGTAAGATTTTTCATCTTGTTTTGAACAGCATAATTTACCATACTCAGCTTGCTGTATTGCATTCATATATGTACAGAAGAACTGGATTGATTATCTTCAGCTTTGTCGGGAAGCCAAGAACTTGTTTTGGATTGGAACTCCCAAGAAAGGAAAGAGATATGTGGCTGCTGTTATAATTAGTAAAGTAGTGCAGCAATATATGAGGCAGTTCTAATATTTCAGAGAAGCCAAAGAAATTGAATCATAGAATAATAGATTGATTTGGGTTGGAAGGAACTTTAAAGCCCACCCAGTGCCCCTCTTCCACCAGCCCAGGCTGCCCAAATCTCATCCGGCCTGGCCTTAGGTGTTGACAGGGATGGGGCAGCCACAGCTTCTTGGGGCACCCTGGCTTCAGGTTTAATAGGATAAGAAGGATCTTTACATTTAGGAGTTGAACTTTACTAAGCACCTTCTTTACTGCAGCACAGGCAGCTACTACATTTATTGATATTATTCATATTTCTTGAGCAACATCTTATCTGGAGATTCGTTTCGCATCATAACATCGGAGGACCTGACCTTACTATCATTGATTCTTTCCTCAGGTAAGAGATAGTGACAGAGGAAACAACAGGAGCATAGGCTGAAGAAGAGGAGAATTCACACACCAATTACTCTCTGTATTATCTTGTTGATGTAGCTCCTTGGTCATGGGTAAGGCACTCAATTAAAGTGCTTTACAAACACATGAAAAAGGTGGTCTCTGTCCAAAACAGCTTACATTAAAATTCCCCAAATAGATAACATGACTTATCTTTTCAAAATTAATGCAATAATCCACATCCCCCTAAGCCTGGATAAATCCCTTATGACCTTACAGTGTCAAAGAATTAGAAGAAATGAAAGTCTTCAGAAAGAAAATCACAGCTTTACTGGAATGAGGCACACTTTGCCTCTCTTCACAGCGAGTCTCTCAATTCCTCCTTGCAGTTCAGAGATAACAATTTGGGATGGTGTACCAGGGACCCATATTCAGGCTAGGAGCTAGTCCACATTTGATCCATTAACAGAAGACTGGCTACCTTTTCTTCTAGGCCAATTATATAAGATGCATCTTTTCTGCAAGCAAGGATAACCCATGCTCACTCAGTGTGTAATACGTGGTGCGGGAGTGAAGTTCATTTGATGTTAAAATTCTGGGACTGAAGTGGTTCCCAGTAGAGCCCAAAGTGTGCACGAGGATGGTTGAAAAGAAAATGTCTTTTCTTTGCAAAGATATTAGGTATGGATCACTGTTTAGTTACCGTGTTATTGAATTAGCGAGGTGCTTTTATAGTTAAATTGTTACCATTGTCTGTCCTAATCCTTAAATTATTTAAAATATAATATTTTCTTACTTTATTGTCCTTGATTTCAGCTTATCTTGTTATTCTACTGAAAAACTGTGGAGAAAGCACAAGTATTTTCAAATGTTTTTAAGAATTTTGCCTCTTTAAGTATAAATTCAGATGAAGTTATGAGCATGTCCTTAAGAATATAAAAAGTTTTAAGAAGTTGCTGATGGATTTGTGCTTATGGAGATGAAAACATTTAAATTTTTTATGGAAAATGTTTTAAGCTGATTTAGCTGTGGGAGAAAATGTGGCACAAGTTTTCTCAGTGTAAGTTTGGAGTAGCTTTATCAGCAGACTGTTGAATTAAAACAAATTGGAACAGAAAGTTTGGGTTGTGCCTTATTTTGGTTCACACTGGACAGGTTTTGAATTTAGCAGCTTTGGCAGAACCCTTTTAAAGAAGCAAAATAAGCAAATGTTATGGAGTCACTTATTTGGCTAATTACTGTATTTCATAAATCTTCTAGGATTGATTTTTTTCATATAATTAGAGAAATAATTTTAAATTGTCCGTGTCTATGAATTCCTGGAAATTATTTTCCCACTCCACAGTAGGAAATTGCTTGCACAAAATCTTTCTGCAGAAAAGTATCTGTAAGAGCAGAGTACAACACATTTATATCTTGCAGGTGTGGCTTCACCCATGCAGTGACATTTCATAGATCAAACACACTGAGGAGTGCTTTCTTTATGCACAGTACAGGTTATATATAGTCAGAGATAACATTTATAAAGGCTATAACATGACAGAGTATATAACAGACTACATTCTGGCCTTCTTAATCATTTGGTGATGTAATGAATGAAGACCACAGAACCTACCCTATAAATTTTGTATGCAAATCATCTCAGCTTGCTACTTGGGAGATAATGTGAAGAGACTTTTGAGGTCTGGAAAATCTTGTATACAGACATCCTTAAATGTGCATAAATCGGGAGCAAATGCAACTTCTGGGAACTAAAGCTGTTTCTGAGTCCATCTAACTTGCATCTCAGGAGTTTCCTCTTCTTGCACCTGGTGCCAGGTCTCTCCTGGGTGGTCAGTGCCTGTGTGTAAGCCTTAGCACAGCAGGCATCACATCTCCCATCTCAGCTTGGGTCTCCTGTGGCAGTGATACAGATACATGATCTTGGACAAAGCACTTGATTTTTCCTTGATTTCTTTTGCCCCTGATGATACACTTTCTGCCAGGCTGCATAGAAGAAACTGCCTATTTCTCCATTGAGCTTTGGCTGTAGATTTTGCAATGCAGGTAGGGACTTAGGATCATTTTCCAGGTGTAATACCTGTAATACCTGCTAAAAAACAACAACCAAAAAACAACAACCAACCAAAAACCAACAGAGAAACCAAAGCTAGTTCAAAGCTGGAAGAAGCTGTGATCTTTCAAGGAGTAAAGACGTCTCCCAGTCGGGAACATTGTGTGCAGCTGTGGCTACGTCACTTGACAGATGAACTACTGCAGCACATACAAGGTGGTGGGAACAAGACAGATACTGCCTGGCTCAGGGATGGGCACCTGAACTCCAAGTGTGGGAACACATTTGAGGGAGAAAGAAGAGCCATTTTAAAGAAAAAATGCATCTTGAAATGGTGCAGGGAGAAGCAGCAGAGCTAGGACAGGCAGTTTTCTGGACTTCAGCATGCTGCTCTGGGTGCTCACTTGATGTTTCTCTTGAAAGACAGTTTAGATAGATTCAGATACGATGTTTTTGTTTTTGTTTTTTTTTTGTTGTTGTTGATGTTTTGTTTTGTTTTGTTTTGTTTTGTTGTTGTTGTTTAGTTTTGTTTAGTTTAGTTTTGTTTTGTTTTCTCTGACCATTTATTTTTCCCAAGTCACTTCTCTGAACACCAGTTTGCCTGCCATCAGAGCAGAGTCCGATGAGCTTCCTACACACACCAAGGCCAGGCATTCTAAGCTAAGCTCTGGATAGAAACCCTGGGTACATAGGACACCTAAACGTGCACAGTGCATTTTGATCATTTTCCTCTCATTTGTGTTCAGTCTTATTAATTCTAAATCCCTCTTCCTTTGTCTTTTAAATGCTATTTGTACCATTTTATCATTGCTCTTCATTTTTCCCATCCATAAAAAACAATAAAATATTAATGTGGCATAAAAAATCTGTCTGTGCTGGTAGTCTCTTGAAACTATTGATGATTCCATGAATAAAACATGATTCTTTATTTTGCTTGTAGTATATCAGATTTCATGTGTTTATTATACTTTGTGTGAAGTAAGCTTGTCCAACAGAGCCTTTGTTTGTTTGCCTGCTTTTATTTTAGGTACCCTCGATTTATTAACCTTTAGAAAAGGTAATGTCTGATATGGCCTTACATGAAACATGTAACTTTCATTTGGCTCAATTTTCTAGTCTATCTCTTTTAGGAAAAAGAAAGGAAAACAAACAACAACAACAACAACAACAACAACAAAACACAAAACAAAAACAAACAAACAAACAAAACAAAACAAAACAAAACAAAACAAAACAAAACAAAACAAAACAAAAAAAAAAAAACAGCAAAACCCTTGTGATGTTGAGCTGCATCTTCCAGTATTACCTTGGTTTAAGAAAATCTTTTAAATATAATGAGTGATGTTCACTATAAAAAACAACCACCACACAATTCGCACCCCCCCCAACCCCCCCCCCCAAATGGGGTAATATAACAGGAATGCTATTTGATTTGGAAAATATTGCTTTCTTTACCAATCTTAATCCACATCTTTATTGTAATTGCACTCTAATTTGAAAGTTTCAGTGACTATTTGGTTGGTTGGTTGGTTGGTTGGTTGGTTTTGGGTGGGCTTTAATTATGCCTTAGTCTTGCACAGGACTGATGACAATATAAATCTGAAGCAGTTTCTCTGGAGATGTCTGCAATGCCTACAGTTATGCTGGTTCACTGACAAAGGATCTGCTCATTTGGGTGGCATGTTCTTGAGATAATCTTATCAGAGATGGATTTTTATATCATTGATTTTCTAACTATCCATTTAACTGAGGGAAAAGACAGTTTTGAGTTAAATCTGTGAAATAGAAAAAGAATTCATGATGAACAACTGTCACTGAAGGGGACAATAGCAAACATAGCTGCTGGCATAAACTAAGAAATCACTGCCCATTTGGGGTCTTGTGGCTGTCACCATGGGACACACCATGATTAAAATACAGATATTTCTGTTCCAGAAATGCAAACAAAAATTCTGAGCTGAACTCTACAGGTGAAATCCATACCAAGTTTTGGCTGAAGGTAGAAGGGTGAGGAGAAGCTGCCAGTTGGGTGGTGTCTCCTGATAGAAATCCCCTAAATTTGCTAGGCTAAGCAAAGCCTTAAGGGAGAATGTAATTTTTGGCTTGTAGCATTTTCTGTAGCCTGTTAATATCTATTGATAATGATTAATGACATACTGCACAAATTAAACTGTAGGATGGCAATGAACTGTGGAGGATTTTCTTCCTTTGTTTTTAATGAAGTTCACCTGCACAACACATCCAAAGCAGCATTTTTAACTACTATATTCCAGTATTTCAAAAGAAAGGTGCAGAGCTGGGGAAAGAGCCTTCTCCCATTGCCCTCAGCATTTCATGGGTTTGCTGCCCACCTTCTACCATCGTGTGGGTTCATAAAATGCTGACAACAACACAGAAGATGTCCAAACAGAGGAAAACAAGAAACTCTGAGATTAATTGGAATGGAAGTTGCTGCAAAGATTTGACTTGTGACATGGGTTTTCATCGAATAGACATGACAAATGGCAAATGCATATGCAAATCATAACCTATAAATGGACACTTTGCAAGGAACCATGAAAGGGAATGTTTTGAAGAGACTGATTAAACCATTCTGTTCATTAATGAAAATAAAAGACGATGAAAAATCTACCTAAACTACCTAAAAATCAGGTGAATTTGCTGAGCAGTGAGAAAATGTATTACACCCTCTTTTCAAGGAGGAATCATTGGTTTCCACTTACTTTTATTATTAGTTAGTTAATTAGTTATACTGAAATACTCCCTAGAGGAATGAGGGACATTGTCTCCATGTAGTTCAGACAAAAGAGACCACTTTATTGATTGCTAGTCCTTATTGCAAAGTTGTAATTAAAAATAATGTTAAAACTTGTTACAATGTAACATGGCACTCTACAGCTAGCTGTGCACAATAAAAATCACATCATGTTCTCATCAGAAAAGCCATCACCAGTTCAATTTCGGAGTTCTGCCGTGGTAATGGAAGGCTGCAGGAGGCTGTTCAGCAAAACTTAAGATTAGGGCTCAGCTGAAAACATGTCAGCATGCAGTGACATCTCAGCTGTGTCTTGCACAAATTCTGGGTAGGCAATGCTAAGAACATGCCTTAATATTACAGTGAGAGCCTATCAATCTGTATACTCAGGAGTTAAGAGTATTTAAAGTATATGCCAGGAATTGGATACAGCTAACTTTTAATTAGAAATTAGGTTTTAAAAAAGCTGTTGGTCTCTTGTAACTCTGCTTGTTTCTGTACTCAGAAAGCTGAGATGTGTGTTTTGGCCAGGAAGAAGAGCAGTATCACTGCCAGATGATCAGCCTGTGAGACTGGAAGATCTTTCTCTGAGTACGTAAACAGTCTGAATATATATGACAAATATATTTATATAAAGATGGTCAGGATAATATATGTTTAAACAGCAAATGTCAGAATTAAACCCTTAGGTATCTCATTTTGGAGAAGCCAAACCTTCACTTTTATAACTGTTTAAGCCTTCTCCTTCACATTTCACACTGGAAATTGCCTCTATTACTTTTTATTTTATTATTTTTTTTTCTGGGAACTGCAACTGGGCAATTTTACAAATATAAGTTGCCTCTATTGGCATTCTCGGATCCTAAGAGATCACTGTGCAAAGGAGTTGTACCTTTGAAAAACACCTCAGTCCCTGTGTAACTTCTCCTTTACCCCAGCATGATGTCAGAACCCAGAATTTGTCAACTTTTGTCTTTTTTTTTTTTTTTTTCCATTTTTTTTTTTTTTTTTAAATGAGCAAGTACTCTGTGATCTTATCTAGCTCCTGATTTGTGGTTGCTGCTGCTCTTCTATGCTTCGGTTGTAGATGGATGATATGAGTTATAAATTATTTAGGCAAAGAAAAGGGTAGCCTGAGAGATTACTAATCAATTCTCTAAAGAATTACCTAGCTGAAATGCTAGTTTTACATTGTTTCATACTTCTTTTTAATTTAAACAAAGCCATCTAAGGTGACTTGCCGGCATCTGTCTATGTTGATGTTCATGTATATTATTAGTCTTTTAGTGTTGTGTCCATTGCTCAACAGTGACTCCAAATGTCCCTGTAAAGTTTCCCAAGGAAAATAAAGATGTTTACTGTGGAAATGATTTCACTCATTTGTAGACACATTACATTTAATAATCTAATGCTGAATCTCTTTACATTACTGCTACTGAAACAATGAACTGCAATTTTGGCTCTCCTGTGCTAGGTGCTGTAATTCATAAAGGGACATATACTAACACTTGATCTCATGGACTGAATGAAAGAGATAAAACGTGGAAGAAAAATTATCACCATCCACTTCCACAGACACAGAGCAGAGGTGCAGGAAGAGTTGTTCAAGTTCATATAAAATATTCTGTGGCATGGTCAGGTGCTGAACTTCAGTGGTGGGTTCTTCATCTCAGCCCCATGCACACACATCCATCCTCAGACTTACAGTTTCAGAAGAACAAAGGTGAGTCTTTCTGGGAATGTTAGAATGAATCAAGGGAAGAAACCAATAATCTGTTAAACTGAAAGTTATTGTCAGTATGAGTGTTGTGAAAAAATGCTGTATATCACTTCTATTTTTTAAATATTTAATATGAAATCTTCTTTGATTTTAGAGTGTAGAGAATATCATCTGTCAGATTCTCTAATACTTGAGTTTAAAAAAAAAAAACAAAAAAAAACAATAATTAAAGTTTGTTAATTTGCAAGTCTTCACATTTGCTTTCAAACAATCCTAATATGGCAGCTAAATAAGGATGTGCATTAGTTCCTGTGATAATACCTCTTACAATAAAATGATTTGTCTTTGCTGTTAATACATCTGTAGAAGTCTTGGTAGAGCTTTCATAAAAGCTTATTGGACTTTTTCACTGAAATCTACAATTCAATATCTGCTTTTTCCCTCCATTATTTCCATCAGACAGTCAGAGTATTTCACGTTACTTAAAAATCAAGGACAAACTCCTCAGCTGCTTTGAACAGGAAAGCTGCCTGGGCTGGCAGTCCCTCAGTTATACCCTCAAGAATCTCTCTCATACTTTAAACAATATTGAAACCATTTATATCTGTAGGAACAAGATGCGACATTTGTTTAATCTGCTTCAGTAAAGGTAAAATACTCCTTAAAATATTTTAATTTTCTCCTTAGCTCCCATCAGTTTTTCTTTTTGATATTAATTGTTTCAATAAGAGGAAAGTCCTGGACAGGACAAATGGTTTAAATATTTAAATATAGAGATTAAACCATTTACTGTAATTTTACTTAATCTGGAAAAGCCAAGCAGTGAACTGATGAAGAGAATTAGCAAAAAGGCAGCAACCAGGAGCAGAGCTTGGAACACTCCTTGGCAGCAATACCAAGCTTGGTAACATGCCCCTGTTACCAATGCGTCTGAAAGGAACAGGAAGGTTGTTTCACTGGGCAGTGACACCAAAAGCTCAAGTGATTTATTCATAAGGGCTTTGCTTAGCTTTTAAGTCAGAGCGAATTTTCCCTTAGTAAGGACTTCAGGATGAGACCCTGGATGACAAAAGGCAATAGATCAAGAAGGATGTAATAAGTCTGCAAAATGTGGAATGTCACTTATGCACATTCAAAGTCATTTCCTAGTCCTTTTCCTAGGCTGTGTGCCAAGCAAAGCAGTACCTTCATTAAGAATGAATCACAAATTTTACAGAGTAAAGATAATCTTTTGCTCACTAGGTTTATGGGAAAAAAAAAAGAAAAAAAAAAAAAAAGCAATAAATATGTGGCTAGAGTTTAGCTAAATATTACAATATTTACAGAAAAGAATGTAAACCCTGATGGGGAGGTTATCCAACTGACACCAATGCTTTCTTTTCCTTACAAACTCCAACCCCATCAGCAAGTCTTCACTTTTATTAGACTTCAAGTATCACTTGCAAGTCCTTGAAGAAGAATAGACCCAAACGTTTATCACAACAGGATCATAATGAAACATGTATGCTTTCTTCTTCAAAGATCTTTTTAACGTGTCAAGAAGCACTTTCTTTTCTCTCTCTCTCTCTTTTTTTCTTTTTTTTTTTTTTTTTTTTTTCATTGTCCTGTTGCATTTTTTATTAAAAAAAAAATAAAAAACTTATTCAAAAAAAATTTATTTTTTTTTTTTTTTTTTTTTTTCCCTCTTTATTTTCCCAGTTGTTTTCAAGGACTATAGGTTATTAGTGGCATTTCATTCTCCAGCACAGGAACTTTTCAAGCTTCAGAAAGTTTATCCCATTGAGTGAACACAATCCATTGAATTTCTTTGTTACTTTCATGGTGTTAAGATCTGTTTCATTTTTTGATAAAATAATTAACTGCTACTCAAAACAGAAGAATGAAACTGGAAGCATAAGTGTAATAACAAAGAGCTCCTCCAATAACCTAGGAATAGTAAGAACTGATTTTTTGCTAGCTACCAGTTCTCAAAAATCAGGGGAAATCATTTTGGAGTGGCTTTCACAAAAGCATTTAAAACCTTTAGAATGAAAAAGTAAAATTAAAGGTTTCCCTATGAAATTAAAACCTGCACTTGCTTTGGACTTCTAAAAAGGTCGAAGCAGTTTTATAATAAATTTTAAAAGTAGACAAATGCATTTTGTTCTGTAAAATTTGAATTATTAACTTGGGACTTTTCCTAAAAAAATTAACAGTTTTTTTTGCTGATTAAAAATGTAGTAGAATTGGGAAAATATTATTATATCAGCAATATGAATTGACTTGTCTCTCTATTTCTGGTGGAAAAGCTACAGGCAAAACACTTTCCTGAACACAAGTCTGACTGACAGGCTAGAAAAGCAATGGCGCTGTGCACTAGGGAAAGATCACGTTGTTTTCTGTTATTAGCTATTAGGCCTCTTCCTTACCCAAAGATAACAATAAGCAACATGTTATGTTGTCCCTGAAAAGCATTTGTGTGACAGCTACTTTTGTGAAACAGAAGCAAAGCAATTTCTTCTTTGGTCAAAAAGGTTGGTAGAAGACTATATATATATATATATATATATATATCCTGTTATCCTCCTAGGAGTGCAGTATGGGGCAGAGAGCACAGTTCCTTCATATGAAGCCATTAATATAGGAATTAATTGCAATGAATTCATTTAGTTTTTTACTTGGAAGAAAACAGAATAATACTGAACAAGCGAAGAACATCAAATTCCCAGCACACCAGTAAGACTGGACACTGAAAGAAGGAAATCTTAAAGGCTCAGGAGCCGTCTGTCCCCACCTGCCCAAAGACAAGCCAGCACGGAAGAAGACTGGCTGAACAGAGAATTGTAGCTAGAGCTTAGGAAAAAAAAAAAAAAAAAAAAAAAAAAAAAAAAGGCCAATAGGCCCACCCTACTAGGCAGGAAATTGGGCTTAGGCCTAGGAATTGGGCCTAGGAATTTGGGCTTGCAGAAGGCAAAAAATAAGCTCAGTCATTCCAGGTTGCATCACGTCCAAATGGCAATGTTAAAGAAAATACCACCTGAGTTTGGATTGAGGAATTAGGGGTCTTGCAACAAGGGAAATAAAAAAGCCGGGGGAAAGGACTTGTGCAGTGACAGTAGGTCCGTTGGGCCTACAGGCTCACAGTGTTTGGTGGATGATGTTCTGTGCTCAGGAGTGCACGCATAAAACTTCTTTTGCCTTTGGATTTTCCTGGTATGTTTATAACTCAGAGGATAGTTTTATTGAAAAGATTCATTTATTGGAGTAAATTAAATCCAAGCATGTAGAAGATATTTAAACTTTGGAACAGCAGAGACCATTTGTAAATAGAAGCAATCAAAGCCGACAGTGTTTAGACTTTTGTGGAGACATCAAGGGACAGCTTTTAAGATAATGTATGAGAATTATACAATGGTCTTGTCATCAGTGACACATGAGTGTTTACAATAAAGTCCTCTCCTGAAACTTTTTGAACTGTTGGGCTGTTCAAAATAACCTTGCTCAATAAAAGAGAGGAATCAACTGTCATTAAGTATGAATATGAGCAAAGAACATAAAGCTTTGTGCAAAATCAACTTGTTTGTAAAACCTCAAAATAAATAATGTTGCTGTATCTGCTAAACTGTTCCTTTTAATAACTTTCTCTCCAGATTATCTAAGAGAATAAGAATGACCTTAATGAGGGTGAACAGAAAAGGCCAAGTCCTTGGTTGTGTAAATCAGTGTTCAAGTGTCATCATGTTTAACACCAGAACCACTATAGAGGACACTGTGCCGCAATCTGCCATAAATGTGACATGAACCACATAGGTAAAACCTCACTGATATCTACAGCTTGACATAACATGCCACATTATGACATAATGCAAGAACTGAACAGGAATAGCTGTTATCAATATCAGGGAATATCATTTCATAGTAATGCAGCTGTTTCTCTAATTAGTGCACTGAAATATTATATTTTTTCCTTGTTCAGAGTGTCATAATGCTGAACAACTTCATTACAACAGGCAGAAAATACCTTGATATTGAAAACTAGGTGTTTAAAAATGCTAAACTGCATATTTTTGTAAATTTAACTGCAAGAAATATTATCATGCTTTATAACAGAAAGGATGTTCTGTGTTGAACAGAAATAAATGATCTGAATATTTTTTTTCCTGAGAAAGGCCTTTGTATGCTTCACTCAAAAATGTTTTTTTCTTTCCTCTTTCTCTGAATTTCTGCTTCAGCACTTCTCTGTCCCACTTCATTGCTAATTACATCCAACATTTTCTTGGCTATTTCACTTTTTCCCATTTTGGACCTGTCCTGACCCCTCAAGCTGCTCGCCTGCTGCTGACTTTCCCACCTCTGCTCCTCCATGGTGATGCTCACTTGGCTTCCTCATCTAAATAACAGCTTTTACAGTTTGGAAAAAGTCTGAGGTGAGGTTTATGAGTCCTATCTGTAGCCATTTAAGGATATCATATTTAACAGATGTTTCTCTTTATGTGTAGCATACATCTTGTAACAGATTGTATTTACATTACATATGCTGGTCCGCAGTTTCTGCTCTTTGACAGAGGAGACAGAGGAGCTCCTTAAACCTCACTGCAATTACTTGAGGTTTTCAGTGGTGTGAGAGCAGTTGGGCTTAGAAACCATCAGTCAACCACATTTTTTCTGGCCTGAATGTTTATCATTAAATTGGTCTCAGAACTATTTTCATTGTCTGTCATCTGACAACGAAAACCTGATTTTAGTTTCACCAGAGCTTCTTTCATCAAGGCATCAGCTTTCATCCTCCTAATTATCCTGGACTGACTTGTACTTTGGATTTCTTGTACTTCAGCCCTCTTCCATTTAGTAACAATGTAATAATGGCATTTAGCTCCCAGCCATGTCAGGAGATTCAGCCAGCATTTTCTGTCATCGCTGCAGCTTTGCAGTCTGTTTTTAAATGGCTCACTCCATTTCAGAAATCAATAACGCAAGATATATATATGACTTTTCAATTTCTCACAAAGTGGCACTTTAATATGGCCCACAGGGCCATCAAACGACCTAGGAAAACCTACATGCATTCTCAGTCAGAGGCTTGTCTTGACCTGAAATTAGTAAATCCCTCTCCTTCTCTCTCTCTCAGAAATAATGAGCTCTTTCTTTGCCTGGGATGCATTTGCATACTTCCACTGACACCAAGCAAGGCAACAGAAAGAGCCTGGTTTATATTTTGCTAAGGATATTCCTCCTTATTCTTTGTGATTGCTGCACATTGCTTTAGATCAAACTCTCAGCGAACCTTTGTGAAAACGTTTCCTTGTGAAAGTATGTATATCCTCCTTACTTCTAACAGGAAAAATTTCATGCAGATTCTCTTATTTTGGATAGAAATAAATGTGTTCAGGTACAGATGGTGGTATTAAATGAATTAGTACTATAACAATAGCTGTTAATGAATTAACATCTCTTCAACTTCCTTAGTGATGTAAATAACAAAATATAATTACATAAATTGTGTTGCAAGTTTGCATCTAAATCAGATCATCAACATGCAAGCTGGGGATTAAACAAAAATTGAAGTATTTGTGAAAAATATCCAGGTGACCAGGAGAGTACTAGGCAGGAGAAGAGTAATTTCCATCCAAAGCAGACATTTCTCAAAACCAGAAACATTAATGATATACGGAGGTAAGTATCAGAGTAATTCAGAGTTTATTAGCTGCTGACAATGGAAAATGCATGGCTACTTCTGAAATTAGTAACACAAAAAATATCTACAAAGAGAGTTCAGAGAAAGATTTTTTTTTTGGTCAAAATTTCACCAGACAAAACTGAATAGGTCATTGTTTGCATAATTCTGAGCAGGTATTCTCAGGAATGATGGGAAAAAAATCAAACTTTTTCAGCCTGTTCATGAGCAACACATGCAAATGACCTTGTTCAGGAATCCTAGCAGTTTAAATACTTGCCTTAAAAAATAAATAATAATAAAAAATAGTAAATTGATCATACCTGTGTGAGCTTTTACCACAGTTACTGTGTAGATGTCAAACTCAGGCTGTTCCAGTGTAGAAAGCATTCTTCTAAATACATTCTCAAACTCAGGTTGTTCCAGTGTAGAAAGCATTCTTCTAAACACATTCTCAAGGTGCTACACGGCATGTGACATGTGGCATGTTCACAAAAAAGCATATTATGAGGGTAATGGAACAGATTATTTCAATGTTATATTGAGTCCATAGGAAGACTGTAAAGGAGTAAACACTTTCCACTAACACGTCTGTGAACTCACGAGTTCCTCAGAAGTGATGTGACATTGGAATAAGGATTTTTTGGAAATACTTTATTGATATAACTGATGCCACAGATGACAATTAACTATTATATTACAGCTTTCAGGTATAAATGGCAGAAGCTTTTCAGCTTAGAAGCCTCTAAGGATTTAAGAATTATAAAATTGTATTTTTTAAACAAAAGAAGCAAGTGCCATGAGTGTTTTTCTATTCATGGACTCATGACAGTCGAGACAGCAATGTCCAGTTGATGGCTCACAGGTTTTCTGGATTTTTTCTGTATTTTTCTATTTGTACCCAGGCAACTCTCCACCATCAAATTATATTAGAAAATTCATTGTAAATTCAACCTTTGAGTAAACTGTTATGTTATTGTAATCTTCCCCAGGGAATTGTTCTAGGACACTGGACACTTTGAGATGAACTCAAAGCCTTGCTATGCATATTTTGATTCCTATCTTTGCTGCTGTCATACTTTGTTGCATTAACTCTACAAAGTGTGGACTTTTATACATTCTCTCTTTCTCTCTCTCTCTTTTTTTGGTCTGGTTTCGATTTAGATATTAGCCCTATAGGGCTGTACACTTCTTTGTAAGAGCATATCTAGCATAATAGGGCTCTGATTTTCTTGGCACCCTGGTGTACTAATATGTACTGTTATGACTGCTATTCAGTATAATGCTGAAATCAGCTGAAAGCCTGTCTGAGCCCAGTCTAGCTCTGGGAAAGCGCAGAGCTAATAAAAACAGATAAAATATGGTTCTAGGGAAGTTCTATTAAACGTGCCAGCTATTGGTACCAGGCAGTAGATAAATATCAAATATTAATATATTTATTAACTGAGAATTCAGAAGGTAATCAAATTAAAGCCCTAATAAAGAAAAATGTTTGCCAAAGAATTAATCACACCTTGCTGTATTTCACTCCATTAGTTTTGAAGTCTTCATTTTAAAGAACTGCCTCCACATCCCATTCTGGGCCCTGTTAGATGCAACTAATTGGGAGGAAACAGCTGTTGTTGTATCATTTACTATAACCAAGATGGAGATGTGGTTACAAAGCTTTTTTTGGCAAGGTAGGATTTCTCTGCACACCACTCTCTGTTGGCTCTAAATCAGCCCTTGAGCTTGTTCATGTCTTAGGGTCTTCAAAATGGCTGTAAGAGGGTGAGAAGGGAACTGGAAATAATGGTTGCAATAAAAGAAATATATTTTCCATGTTGCTTTTTTATACCTCAGCTGCAAACAGAAAGAGCTTGTGTGGTTGTGTCTCTGAGAACAACACAACACACAACAGGGAAACAAAATGATTAAGTTTTTCCAGCCCATCCTGTGTGAGCTAGCCATGTTTTTTCCTAGAGTAGATGCCAAAGTCAATTTTCCAGACCTGTTTGAGAATCCCATGCAGTGAAATACCCTTGGGGATGGTACTTCTTTACCTGCTGTCCTGATATTCAAGCTTAATTTTTCTTTTTCTTACTTTTCATGAAATTACTCCAGGGTACAAAGTTAGGCATGTTATGTCATTTAATTGTTCTTTTTTTGGAATCCACATCATACAAAGTGGGGATAAAATATTAGCAAAGTGAAGTTAACAGATGCCATAGTTAAGATAAAACAATGCTAGTTATTTATGCTATGAAAAAAATCTTATTCGATATCTGTAAGGTTAATGTCACAACAGAATAATGATAATAATCATATATAGAGCTTTTATAGTTTGTGGGCATAATTGTTTTGCCGTTGCATACCTTATTTTACATAGGAGAAAAATAAGTTGTAGAGTTTGAATGAATTGTCTAAGGTTAGTGATTCTACCTCTCACAGAGTGAGGAATCAGAAGGTCCCTGCCTGTTGCCCATCTCTCTTTGCCCTAAGTCTTAACTTTTGTCTTTCCTATGTTATAAACTAATTCATATATGTTTGTGTCTGTGTCAAACATAACACATACCTTGATATAAGAAGTGGTTGTACTTTTTGATTAGAAAATAAGGACAATAAAAAATAAACACCTCCAAAACCTCCAAAACCCTAAGGCAAAAAGGAGAGTAAGTAGCATTATATGAGTATGGGTTTAAAAAAAGGTTATAAGAGATTGCAGAGAAGACGTAATGAAAGGTCTACCTTGCCAGGCTATAAAATGAAGTGGAAAGAAACATCCATAAACCACTAAATAAGAAATGTGCTTTAAATTCTACACTAGTTTGTAGAGCTTTTAAGTTGCATACCTTTGCTCCATCCCTACACAGCATGCATGCTACTAAAGACAGATTATTTAAATTTCCTCTAACCTCCCCATCCTTTAAGCATCACTGATAGTGTAACAGCAATCCTCATCTTCTGTCTCTTGCATTTTCTCTGAGTTTCTTTAGTAGCTCATATTCATGTGTTTCCAATAATGAAGGCTTTCTGCTGATAAAACTCTTGCATATTTAAACGGTGTTTTGAAGTGAATGTAGTCTGCTCTTCTAAACTTCCAGACAAGACAAGCAAAAAAGAAGCCAATTTAAAGGAAGGAGTTATCAACCAGATGGGTAAAAATACGGTCTCTCTGTGCCTGCTCTAAAATGAGAGAAGTTATAAAGTAAGATGAATTGGCCTTCTAAAACATGTTAATGTTGTCACTTTACTGTCCTTTCTTTCTTTCTTTTTTTTTTTTTTTTCCATGATACTTGAAAAATGTTTTTTCTTGGCTAAATAAAAGCAAGGCAGGAATGAAACTTCCTCCCTGTCTCACTCACTGGTAGGTCTTGGCAGTTGAGAGTTCTGTCTTCAAACTGACAGAACCAAACCATCCCCAGGAGCAAGGAAACCAGGGGTATGCAGAAATGATTGACTCAGTCAAAACTTTGTGTCTACATTCAAACGTCTCCATAAAAGGTCTAATTTGATGCCAGGCTGAGTAACCAATGTCCTCTTTTGTACTTGAGACCATTAAATGAGATGCCTCAGTGTAGTTTAAATCAAGGCAACCAGTTTTCAAAAAGTTTCTTCAAAAGCTTTGACTGCCTAGTGGAACCACACCAAACCTCTCTGTAAACCTCACACACTATCAGGGCATATTATTGAGTCAAAGTTAATAAGAGCATTTTCTTGGAGAACCAATATCACAATCCATACCTAGCAGGAGCTGGTCCTGAATGGATTACCCTAGGCATCCAACTGCTTCAGAGGTGTTTGGCTTTTTAGACGTATTCTTTTTTGAAAATGCTTTGGGGAAGGGGCCTGCCCTGGGGGAACCCTGGATACTTCAGTCCTTCAGGGTGTATTTGAAATGAGACCTTGGCTCAGCACAGAAAGAGCAGAATTTGTTATATGAAGCAAAATGAGAAAAGAGGGAATGAGCAATGTCTTCCCCAAAGCTCATTTTTTATAGAAATATCTAAAAGGAGTAGTGAAGACCTTTTTTTTAACTTTTTTTTTCTTTTTTTTTTTTTTTTCTGAAAGAAGTACAAGAGATGAATATCTTTTCTACAACAGAAAAATACGGACTTTCATCTATTGAAATCTAATTAAGCCCTGATTTGTAGTGTAGAGCTTTTCCCACACCCATTTATATGAGGTAAGTACCCTGAAATTAAAGTAAGCACACCAAAATCAGCCTGCTGGCACTGGTGTAAAACCATCAAAAACGGTAGGAGAGTCAGGCCAAGTGAGAAAGAATAGCAAGAGAGAAAGCAAAATACAGACTGGCTCCAGGGATCAGGGAGAGGAAAAGAAGCTACAAAATAACACTGAAAGATGTTTTTTTCCTTTCCTGTCCCTACTGCTGAACACACCAAGAAAAAGCCTCCCAAGAGACTGTCAGAGGAAGAACATATTGTGAAAACTTCACAACAGCACTTTAAAATGCATTTTATTTCATCCACATTCATCTGAGAGACTGGAAAAAAGAGATAAGAGGAGGAGAGAAAACGGTAAAAGGAATAAAATATTAACATATATACAAAATGTCAGAAGCACAAATAATTGAATATTTGATATTTTGACTCTTTTAAGCTTTGTGATTCCCCAAAAGCACTTCTAGATGCAAGTATTTTTGGATGAAAGAATTAAATTTGCATTAATATCTTTCCTTTCACTCACATAAGATCTTAAGGCATTTTACCAGCTGGAAAGAAGGGAATCATCTATAATTACAAGATAGCATGAAAAGGAGCTTCCCCATCTTTCAAATTTTTTCTATCCTCTCACTACTTCTCATGATCCCAGTTAGAAAACAGTCCACTACCAAAATCTCTAACTCATCTAAGAAAAATTCAGGTAAGATGAGAGTTTCTTTGCTAGATCTCTCCTTACCTGCAAGGATTAAGCTCTTCTTTTTGCTGTGGCAATGGATATGCCATCAATGCCTCCCCATCCTCATTGAATGTAACATTTTCTCTTGGCATTGAAAAACATGCCAACTGAAGTCCAGAACTGTCATCACAACCTAAGAAAATATTTTGTTTTCTTTTCATTCCCAAGTATTTTGAAAAATAATAATAATAATAATAATAATAATTAAATCAATAAGTAATAGTGGTTACAGAGGAAGATGACACAAGAAACTGTTTCCGGAGAACATATGTTAATCTAATTAAAATTTTTAATTTTGCATATACTGTTCATTTCTACATACTTTTTCATGTAGCAAGCTATGAAGCAATGAAATTCACTTTAATTTTCTACTTCTCTTGGATGCAATGACAAACTTAGGCTGATTCAGCAGAGTAGGAATAATTTTGACACTTGTAGTTACCAGATGAGGTTTAATATAGGGATTCAAGCTCTCATGGGAAATCTGCAAGTGCTTGCAGATTCATAAGTTTATTCATAAATGTTTAAGAATTTGCAAGTATTAGAGGCCCATTTTCAAAGGAAAAAAAAAAAAAAAGGA
This sequence comes from Oxyura jamaicensis, assembly GCF_011077185.1. Taxonomy (NCBI): domain Eukaryota; kingdom Metazoa; phylum Chordata; class Aves; order Anseriformes; family Anatidae; genus Oxyura; species Oxyura jamaicensis. The sequence continues at coordinate 22,429,612 of NC_048901.1, read as the reverse complement.
TAAGAAAAAAAAAAAACTTTTAATAATTTTGGGAACTTAACATGTACAGTTAACAAAAATTCACCTCGTTGATAGTAGAACTGATCCACAGACACAAGAGGTTTGCTAGATATATTACCAGTTCTCCTGTTAAGAATAATGATTACGTCTCTCTGCACAGCCTGCGATATGTCTGTGTGCAGATATGCATCTCCCTCTCCCAATACAAAAGCAGCATCAGTTTGAAGGCTTAGTGATGAAATCCTCCCCCTGCAACGCTTCCCAGGGTGGATCTCTTCTGTTAAAGTCCTCAAGCATATCCAGATTATGGTCTTGGAGAAAATCTGCCAAGCGGTGCTCCATCTGGGGGAGCTCGTATTGAGCTAATGCCTTGTTTTCCCCCAAATTTAAGCTGCCATAGCCTGCAACCATGGGTACTTGTAGCTCCCCTGATATGGCCAGCATGCAGAACGTGAGTAAATAAAAATGAAGGGAAAAAGAAAAAAAAATAAAAAAATAATAATAAAAAAAAAAGAGAAACACCCATGTATGAATACACACAGGCAATTTCTTCACAGGCTGTGACTGCGAAATGTTTTGCATTCCCCCTTTTCCCTCTATTTTTATCCTGCCTGTGCCTGGCTGGACACTGTTGTTTTGACAAGGCTCAGGCGACTGCCAGGGCGCTGTGGGGCCATGGAACGGCACCCAACTGCTGCCTCTCCCTCCTCCCAGAGTGCCCTTACAAATGTTGCCCTGCTGTACTGGAGCTTCAGTCAGCTTTGGCCACTCTGCTGTGTCACCTGTATGATAGTCATCTGGAGCCAACAAATTAATTCAAAGCCACTCTTCCAAAAGTAGCCTGCTTGCAGCTGAGAGCAGCATGCTGCAGGAACATGGCTAGGAACACGGCAGCACCATGTATTGTTGGTTGGCTTGAAGAGGAATCCCAGCAGACATATTACTGTTCAGCTTCTGAAGATGCTGATGGGGGAAAAAAAATCTGGTATATTATTTCTGTTGTTGTGTAGACTACAGAAATTCTTGTCCAAACTGCAACCCCCTTGCTTTCAGCATTTAAAACCCTGCCAGATCCAAACGCTGCCCTGCTCCGAGTATCTGAAAATCCTCCACATGCTTCAGCCTCCAGGTGACCTTTTAGTCTCCTCGGACACCTAGGCTAATAACCTTAAATTACTTCATAAAAACATATTTGACCATCTTTCCCTCCCTTTTGTCATTTTAATCATTATTTAACTCTACTCATTTTTATCATAGAATGGTGTTAATGAGAATGGACCTCCACCTTGTTACTTTTTGTTTGAAAACAGTTATCCTGAGAAATTTCTGCAAGTTGCTGGTAGCAGCAACTAGAGATTAATATAAGGGGTGACACTATATGAACATATAGTAATAGAGAGCATCTTTAAAATGTTCAGGAACAGGGGCAGGGAGGGACAGAGAGTGTTTTGCTACTTTATGTTGCTACTATAAGCTATGCTTCAGGTGTGAAATTTATGCATAGAAAGATAAATGATTTACCTAAAACTATATTGCAAGTCTGTGGCATGGAGAACAAAATCCCAATCTCAAGATGTTAACCACAAACTCACCTCTCCCACCATGTAAATATTTGTAAGCAGAATTTTTCTATTTAACAACTTGATGTTTTGTATGCTAAAAGATTACATTTCCTATCTGTGAATTTCTGAGTCCTAGTCATAGAGTCACAGGGTAGAGCATCTTAATATGAGCATGAAGTAGCAGGCAATAGATTGGAAACTACTGCTACTTTTATCTTCTGCAAGATTTTTTCTAGGATCTGTCATCCATGCACCAGCCTATTCCCCAGTGGGAGCAGGTGGCTGTTCCTCACAAACATGCAATAAATGATATTACAAAAAACTACATAAATAAAAAATAAACAGCATGAGAAATTTCATGTCATCTTGAAATATACTGAGGCAGAGAGGAATATATGATGGAAGGGACGAGTCAGTTATACCTTAAGAGTGAATAAATTAAAGCATTAACCCTCAGCGTATTTTGACAAAGCCTAAAGTTTGACTGCAACAAGAAGAAATAGGCTGTGGGATCATTATATTTTACAAAGCACAATGGTAATTCTTTTTTAGTGAACAGTGTGGCATCCCTTTGCTGGCAGTGGCAAAGTCTCTGGAGGTATTTCTCACTCATATCATACCCCCATAAAATCTGGGTTAGATAACTTCATTGTGGCTGACACTTGGTAGGCAGCCTCTGTAGAAGAATCTGTCTGGCACCTCCATTTTGCTGAGTTTGCAGCGCATTTACATCCCTGTTTCAGATCTGAAGCCTAGTATGGGACAACAAGGTCAAGGTCAGTCGTTTGTTTAACTTTTAGGATGGGTGTTATAACTAAAAATAAATGTAACTTAAAGATCCTCAAAATTAGAACCTTATCAATGTGATATGAAGTATCAGGATTAACACTGAAAGTTTTTGTTTGTTTTTTTGTTTTGTTTTGTGTTTTTTTTTTTTTCCTAATTTAATTAATTCCTAATCTAGGGTTTGAAACAAAAGTAGTCTTAAGTAACAGGCACAGAAAACCTCTTTTCAATGTTTCCCAAGTAGTACAGAATATGGAGGATGGTTGACATAGTTTAATGCAGCAATACTGGCTTTTTGTCTTCCATATCCATTCAATTTTCATATGTTTATATGGTGCTGTGATTTGGATGTTTAAAACACTAAGTGTAAACCATGTTTCTACCGCTGACTTTCTATATCCATCACATACATTACCGGATTTAAAGAGGGCAAAAAATATGTATAAAAGTTATGGCACATGTAACTTTTTAAACATGGCACAGCCATGTTAAATTACTAGTTTTTAATGTTGTTGAAACGAAGAAGGGAAATCCTGTTTGCTGTGTCCATAGAGAGTAAGACAAAAAACAATCAATGGGCCTAAATCATAGAGAGGGTGATTCTGCTCAGGTATTATAGAATTCATTTGAAGTAGGAGGAGACTGTAGGGTCTTAAGTATTGTATGAAAAAGCTTGATAAACAAGCAGGGCTGTTTAGTTGGCCAGACCTTAGGGAAGGGAGATGAACTAGATAATTCTTGATTGCATGACATTTTCTTAAATGATGCCCTTGAACTCATTTTCTTTTTTCCATCTTCCAGCTCTAATATATGATGCCAAATTACCTCAAGGAAACTGAGAAGTTTGAAAGTCCAAAAAAGTCCACTCTCATCAGAAAGAGCTGGGAAAAAAAAAAAAAAAAAAAAAAAAAAAAAAAGGAGCCTTTTTTCCTTTTTTATTTTAAAGAGCTGGACCAGATACAAAATAATGATTTATTATTTTTTTTCCTTACCATTTTGCTAAGTGACCCTATGGCACTGTTTGTAAATCGTTGAAAGACTGGACTGATAACATCTGCTAAGGCTAAGATGTAGGACTTAAAATAAATATAATACGTCAGAAATGAAGATAAAATCCCAGGCACCCAATAAATAGCTGTCTATAAGCATGATTTTTTTATATACTTAAAAGGTCCTATGTGCTTTTACAATGTGTTTGAAATGCTTATTGTTTTAAAATATTTGATTTCATGTATTAGTTACAGAATTCTTGTCAATGAAGACAGTTTTGGAAATGAAATTTAAGTACAGTAGGATGCAGATTAGACATAAGACCCTTGCAATCGATAGGAGTCTTCACATTGATTTCAGGTAGTTCATGTATTATTTAAAGATAATGTTGCAAACACATCAGGAATCACTTGAGAAGGCACGGACTGAAAGCAAGGTGAAATTGCTCCTCTCTATGGGAAATGTTCTCTCCCCTTGAGTATTGGTCATCATTTCTGCAGATATTGCTCCTTCAAGGGATTACCAGAAAACCAGAGAAAACATGTATCCTTGCCCCTTAGTCTTTCCCAGACAGATATGGATCTGCATTTCAGAGCTCTCCCTGAAAATTAGGTTACATCTCACTTTTTTATTTTATTTTTTCTTCAATTGGGGCAGCAATTTGAAATACCTAGTGTATATTTGTATCTGCTAAGGTTTTGCCTTAAACATTGATTAATATACTTTTCCATATCCAGCCCTATTCCCATTTTCATTGTTCATGGAGAAGCAAAAATGAAAGAGAGAAAAGATGAATTAAATTAACATCCAAAGGAGAAACTGATCTGTTAAAAAACACTTATTGAGAAAAATGAGGTCTTTAATTTGTTGATGTTCTACTGAAGATGCAAAGAAATGCAATTCCATGAAAATTAAGAAAGAGGAAGAAAAAAAAAAAAAAAAAGAAAGAAAGATCAGAGATGCAGTATTCCAGATTTCATTCACTGAAAAATAAAATCAAGTAGATATATCAGTGGCTGGCTTCATATAGGAATATACAGCTTAATGGTGGATTAGGAATGCTGAGTATGGAAAATTAGTAGGTTCTTTCTGCTAAATTGTTTTAATTATTCTTGGCAAAGGCGGAATAATTCTACAAGAGTTTTTTATGAATTTTTTTTAAAAATTAATTGAAGAATTTAAATGGAGCACTTTAAACAATTGTGCACTTGATTAAGTATGCACAGTTAAATTGGCAGCTGAGCACTAGAGCTGAAAACTGTGGTATTCCAACCCAGACATCTTCCATACTTTCCTGGTCATGCAGGAATTTTAAACATTTGTGCACATAACTTTCACTTGAGTAACGGTTTGCTTTCACATTTTACAGCAAAGTCTCGGATCCACTGACATGTTCTTGAAAACCCCCATACACATTATGGATGAGATTTTTCTGGAGAATCCAGCATTTGCTTTGGTCTCCTCACATTCCAAATCAGTCACCTGTTGATTTTAAAGGGAGCAGAATTAGGGCAATGCAGTACCTTCGGAAAATGTCACCATCTTCAGAAAGGATGGATAGACAACAGAGCTTTATGGCCAGGAATGCTTTATGACTCAAAAAAAAAAAAAAAAAAAAAAAAAGAGTCTTAGAATATGAAGCCCTATTTTTGATGGTGTCTTGATGTTTTTCAAAATCATTCCTCGTCCAATGAACATAGTGGGATTTTACTCATCAGATAACTAATTGACCTTTTTACCCAAATGACTCCCCAGCTTGATGGTTCATCTGGAGGGAACATGTCTCCCATTCTGTATTTTTTTATTTTTATTTTTTACATAGGACATACAGCTTTATTTTTCTCAGTCACCATCATAAGCGTGTTTCTTTCCATTGACTTTATGTAAACATCCATGCACTTTTAGTAAGTTTTCTGTCTGTGCCCACTTGGAAATCAAGGAAAGATTATGCTCTTTCTCTGGAGTTATACTAGTTTTGCATTCTGCCAAAAGACAGTATTATTATTACTTACAAAAAAGACAAACAAACAAACTAACCAAAAAGCATTGTCTCAGCTAAAGAATTAGCTGAGAACTGTCATGATTTAAATCACATATTAGCTAGACTGGTTAACATGAACTCAGTCCTTTTAAATTTATTTATTTATTTGTAATGCCAAAATTCTCCTTTTATGAGAGGCAATGCAAAATCAAAGAAGAGCAATTCCTTCATTAAAAGGCCTAAAATCTAAATAAATCATTCCAGTGATTTTTATCCAGTTTCAAATGATTTTGCATTGTTTAAAATAATGTTATTCAAAATCAGTAAAAAGGTTTTAGGGTAGAACATTGCCTTGAAAGATGCTGCAGGGCACTGCAGGGTGTAGCACTTGCAAGGAAGAGAGGAGTTTGAGATCTTAGGAAAAAAGTTACAAAATTTTCGATTCTGGATGCTTGAGGTTAAACAGAGCAGAAAAGAATACAAGAAGCAGAAATAAATTTAACAGCACTTGGCCTACTAATGGAAGATAGTGACAGCAAGCTTTGGCATATTGTTTTACTTCTTGAAATAGTTGCTTTGCAGAAGTTTTTGTGGAATATTTTGGCTTTGCTTTGCTAGTAATAAAAGTTTTAAAACTATTTAACATCCAGCACTGGAGGAGTATGTACCTTTCCATTCCACTGGTTTTATTTTCCTCTAACCATCAGCGTTAGTAGCATCCTCTTCCCACCCCCAAAATCTAAAAACCATAAAAATTGCTGAGTTCTAAAAAAGAGCTCTTTGGCTTCTCTGCAGCTCTCCTGGTGGATGATTTGCTTTCTGGCTTCTGGGCCAAACCCCTGCCGCAGTGAGCAGCCCATGCGTGCTGCAGCGGGGTGTCTGAGGACAACCTGCTCACCCTGCCCCATTGCACTGGGGGCTCAGCTCAGACCCCTGTGAGGGCACTGGGCTCCTATCTTTTCCCTACCACCCAACAGGATCCAAAGCAATTCCAGGGTGTAGGCCATTCTATTTGTTTATTTATTTGGGGAGGCAGGGGAGTTGCTAAATTTTTAAGAGAAATGCACTTCATTACCTGATTATGTATGAGATACTTTGCAACATCAGGAGCTATTTAAACAAGTCAGATATCTCCAGATCTATTTATCTCTAGCTAGGGAATGAGAAGGATGCATAAAACTTGGGAGATGTGTAAAAACCTATCTGAAATGTCGTGTTCACCATTGGAGTTTTACTCCTTTTTTAACCTTAGGGCATGCAGTATTAGCTAATGGATTTTAAACTAGATATAGCTCAGTGGAGAAGGCTTTTCAATTTTATCTGCAGCAGAAAAAAAAGTAAGTTTTCAAACAGCATTTATATTCCTTGCTGAATCAGAGTCCATTTGCCTTTGATCTTCATAAAGAAATATAAATCAGCTGTAGCATTCCTTTTGATTATTTACCCTTTTACACAGAACCCTTAGGCAGAAGAGATTCGTGTTTGCTCTTGATTAATATGCTCTCGTGTCTTTTAAAAGCGGGTGGTGGCTGGATGGTAGTAACAAAGATAATAGTTTTTAATGCTGAAACAGTGGGCAAGTTGTATCATTTCCTTTTACTAGTCCCACTTCAGGAGAGATGCAGACAGGTCATAAAACTACTGGGTTTTAACCAAATGAGGTGGGAAGTTGTAAATGTGAAGGTTTTATAGAGAAGTTATTATTGCAATTTTCTCCTGAAAACAGCAACAACAACAAAAGACAAAAAATAAACCACGATAATGCCTCAATAGTGCTCATAGGCACTATTAGACCAGGAATTGCTTTAAGTTAACCCACTACACGTTAATTAGAAATCTCTTGTATTAAGTTAGGCTTTTCTGGAATCTTTTTGAAATATGAAAAAAGATTATTCAAAAATTCAGTTTCAGAAAAAAACATACCGAAAGGGTATGTGGTCCTGCTAATTTATAAAATCCTGTAAACCCTGGATTTAAGGGAAAATCTTTCAAAATGAGAAATGCAGTACTGCATTATAAGGATGAAAAAGACTTGGGCTCCTTTACGTGTTACATAGCTAGGTGCACAAATGCAGAAGGAGGTCATGATGGGATGCTGAGTACAAGGAGCTGAACCAGCTTCCCAGCCAGACCAGCTCTCAGGCACTGCGTGCTGAACGTGGGGCACTGGAGGCCACCAAACACAATAATATGTTCAGAAAACAGCCAGCCTTGCTTAAAACAAGTGCAAATGACAGTGCAAGACAGAGGATTTTTATTTTTTTTTCTTTTTGTGGTTATGCAGTAGTGGGCAGAGTAACAACAGATTTGGGGAAGAACAGAGTAGGTGATGTGTCTGGGAGCTCAAAGACAACTCTAGCGCTACATTTCACTTCTAATACCAGCCTTGGGCATCTGGCAGGAGATCGACCATAAAACAACATTTGCTCTCATTATCATTTTTCGGTGCTCACTGTTTTACACCTTGCAGGTATACATGAATCACCAAAGCTGTGCTTTTCAGGATCAGCCCTCAGTGTAAACTATAAAATGTCCCATAAAAAAAGTTCACACTAGTGTTTTGTTCCCAAGTTGTTGATTTTATTTTAATACCTGTGGCAAAATAATAATAATAATAATTTTCATAGCTTTTTCTTAATTTCAAGCATTGAATAGAATTATTCTGGATTACCTCCTCTGTTATCTTTTTAACATGAAAAAGAAGTCATTTACCAATTTACCAGATGGTAAATGTGTTTCAGATGTGCTGACTTTTCTTCCTGAAATACTTGGCAGTGGCTAGGAGTTTTATATCTTTCAGCCAGTTGTAACAAATGTACGGTAGAGAAGAAAATGAATTAATAGATGATGGACAGATGGATGGATAGGCATGTACAAAGTGTTTGAATGTGATTGTCATTCTGCAGTTTTATATAGATCTCCTTTATTTTAGGATAAAATATCCATAACATTGACATAAAGAAAGAGTATTTTAGGCTGTGAAATTCATTTTGCAGTTATTGCTTTGAAATCTAAAAAAGCCCTCATAAGTTTTGTTGTTGTTTTTTTTCCTCCACCAGGTTTGCAAGAGTACAGGTAAAACCTTCAGCTAGAGTGAGGTGGATGTCTGCTGTGTTACTCTCCAAAAATATAACTCTCTACTGAACCACAGATTGGTATTATAAGGTGTAATACCAGCAGAAATAATCAATTGTTACTATTGAATTATTTTCAGTGAGATTAATGTTATAATATTTTTACCATATTATGAAAAATTATGATTTTGCAAGCTTGGCTTTCAAAAAAGATCAGAGAAGAGAGCAGTGTTATATATACACTCCCAAGCCACACACAAGGAATAAAAATGTTATTATTCTCGGCTGTATTGTTCTCAATAAGGGCAATATTAGGGTATCCAGTTTTATTGAAATATAAATGTTAATAAATGTACCGGTGTGGCTGACTGTCAAAAGTTACTCCTGATGTGGTTAAATACCTCAGGCTGCATTACAGCGGGCAATAAAAATGGTTCAAGTGCAGGAAAGATGCACTTATTCAGAAGCTTTTTATGAAGTTAATCTAGAACATTTCAGTTAAATTACTGCTTTGAATTTGAAGGGGATTAGGTAATTGATAAAGCTGAAATAAAATTAGATTTTCTCGTAAGCAAGCAACAAATCAGAGGTCTTCAGCTGGTTCTCGAGCCATTGAAATGCACATACTTCACTTTATAGTAATAAATAGCAGTTGCCTTTTATTTGTATGTAAAGCTCCCAAATACAATTTCAAGTATTTTTTGAGGCTACTTTTATTGAGATATCAGTAAATGTCAGGAAAGTGGAATAGACAACTAGGATGCTGACAGGTAACTAAAAAGAAAAGAGAGGGGGGTTTAAAAGCATGTGTTTGGCCTGGCAGGGATGTCTTGAAAGTTGGGAGTGGATGGTCTCATTGACTTCAGTAGAGCAGAACCAGCCTGGCCATCGTCTCTTCTGGAAACTGCCCCCTTGTTGTTTATCAAAATATTATTTGAACTATCCAACATGTGAGTCTGCAAAACTAGTCTGGAAATCTCTAGAGAGAAAGAATTTATTGTTGATGAAAACAATTGCTGTACTTCTTGGTTTTGATTATGACAAGAAATCCTCAAAACCAACATTTTTTTTGCTGTGGATTTCTACAGGGCTGTTCTTGGCTCTCAGTTCCTGAAGGCACCTGGAAGCACCTGTGGGTATGCCTGCCTTTCTCTTCAGAGCAAGCCTTCAAACAGACCTGAAGCCTGTGGAGAAGTTTGGATACCAATATAAATGAAGCATCACAGTGCAAATAGCATTCAAAATAATGTCTGTCGTCCCTCGGGAGGTGTAGTGCTTTGGTATTTGGAAGTGAAAGATACTTTAGGAGTTAATAGCAGCACCCATGTATCCAAGAATACATTTCCTTACCTGAAATATCTGAAAATTATTCAGAGAAGACTGAAGAACCTGTTGTTGTCCTGTTTCTTCTGCCTTTTGTCAGGTAGGGGACGGGCTTGAGAAATTACTATATTTTTTTCTAGCGTGAAGGCCAATGACGGCCCAATCCACTGTCTGTTCGTTCTCCATAAATATGCTAAGTCATTTTATAAAACTAAACATAAAGGCTGGAAAACATTATAGGGATTTTAAGAAAGCCTTTGTGAACACGACGCTGTTGTTTGCCAGCTGCCAAGAGTTTTGTGGGTCGGCTGTCTGCCTCCGCCAGCAGCAGAAACAAAATACGACAGGGTCAGGCAGTAATGGGGCTGCTGCCGCTTTGCAATTTCTTGGTGACAGTGATAGATTTTAAAACAAATTGGTGCTTAGGTTCCAGAGGAAAACTCCTCAGAAGATTACAGAACTATCAAGAGGGGTCAGAGCCAGAGCCAAATGTGTTTGATGGTGTTTTGCTACCTCAAACCTGGCGCTGCTGTGTGGGGCCTACAATACCCAGGTGGGACTGATGGTTCTAATGCTGAAATACTGCCCCAGCCCCGTCCTACACACATTTCAGGACATTTTTTTGATGCTCTTCCTCTAGATGGGGAAAAGAAGTAAAGAGGAATCCTATCACAGATGAAGTTGTTTGCCCTGTCCCCGCCAGCTATTCGTTATACCACAGGCCAAAACCAATCAACAGGGAAATAGATATCCTGCCTCATCTGGTCAAGACCCAAGTTGTCAGCAAGTTTACCTTGATGAAAAACAAATCGTCTGAGGACATCCAGTCCCGCAACACGTTCACTGGCAAAAACATAGGGTCTGGAGACCTTTAAATGACAAAAGGATCCCACAGATGCTAATGGATAATTTGTGATTTAGAGATGAAAAGAGCAAGCTGTTGGAAATCTATTTGTGGTACAGCTGGGGCACGGAGGTGAGACCTTCTTACCCAGTCCCAAGTGTTCTTTTAAAGACTGCCAGTCCATACACAGTTTTCTGATACAAATATAAGTAATGAATTAGCCATCACCAAAAATCTCCCAGACCCTAACCGATAAAGTAGAGGATATTAAAGAAGGCACCTGGGAATTCAAGAGCTAAGTGAAAGTATTGACTATGCCTAGGAAAGGGATAGCTATTTGTCTTTGCTGAAAAAATAAATCTGCCATCATTGCAAACCCAAATTGTACTATTGCCATGTTAAAACAGCACAATTAGACTGGAATTACTTTTATCTCTGTAGAGCAGACAGCACTGATGGTTGCTATACTTAGGGGTAGATATCCATACTATCGAACCACGCTACAGCAAACAGGCAAACAAAAGAAAATTAAACCTGAACGCTGAGATGACCCTGAGATCGGGGCTTCGCTGTCATTGTCTGTCCCATCACTCAGCAGGGACAGCATCTACTTGCAGGTTACCTGCACTTCCCGGTGTTCCCAGAGACCCAAAAACTGACTTCTGAGAATAAATTGCTGGCAAGGGTAGGCAGAAAACATCTTCTCTTGCTCAGGTTTGAATTTAACGTTAAATAAGACAATCCTGAATTTTGTATTTTTTAACCTGCTTATGATAACTCCTTCTATTTTGCTGTGAAACTGCTGGAAGCATGCAGCAGAAATTACATGCTGGTTGCAAAGGGAGATGGCACCACTGAGCATCTTGTTACTGGTAAGTTGAAGTAGATTAATACTCAAAATATCCTTGGGCTTCAGCTGCCAATCTCTTTAATCAGATCTACTGTCTTTTGCTGTCATTTCCACAAGTACTACACTCTAAATTAGAGGCTGGATCTCTTCACGTTGTCATTAAAGAACTGTGAAAGAGCAATGGCCACGGTAGACAATGATTATTTTGACAAGGGGATCATATTATACCTCTGTACTCTCCCAGAGCAAATCATACTTGATCATTATAATCGAGAGGTGCATTTCTTCAGACTGAGGACTTCTATCTTTGTAGCGTTTCTTTTCAGCCTAGATTATTACTTGTTTCCTTTCTTCCCTGCCATTAAGCACTACACTAGCAGGTATAGAGTTTTATCCTTTGCCATCCCTATAATCTGCTGTTATTTCCACAAGATAGCCTTTTGAATAAGGTATTTCAATTTCAGTGATTTGATTCCTTTACCAATATTTAAATAAATAAAATAAGCCATAACAATCCAATTTAGAGCTTACACGACTGCATTCACTTCCTTTGATCCCCAAACATTTGAAATGTGATTCCTTTCCTGTGACAGCACAGATACCGTCAAATAGAAACATCTCTCGGCTGTATTCAGTACAGACCTATCACTTTTAACAACTTTCACTTGAAAAAAAAAAAAATAATAATAATTTAATAACCTTATTCCTTGCAAAGTGATGAGTGGAACCATTTTTGTGGCTTAAATTATTGATTGCCCTGAGGCATCTCATTTCAAACATTTTCAAAAGGGAAGCAAACAAGAATATATTTTACAAATAAAAATCAGTTTAATGAAAATTTCCATAAGACAAATTGATTATGATTCACACTTGGTTTTGATTAAAAATGTTTCAAAATGATTTTGGAAACTATTTTTCTAGTTATACTCCTGAACTCTTTATTTACTGAATTTTGTAATGTTCACATGGATGGAAACTAAAAAGAGAAAGTTGATTAGAGACTGACTGAGTTTTTCTAAAAGGGAGATTTACTGAAATGGATCCTTACTTGCTAAGACTGCAGAATATATATATATGTGATTCACCATACGGATGTAGGAAAATGTTCAAATATTTGTGTATCAAGTTTCAGACTTTCATAAATGTTTGCTACAGCAAGTAACACTGACTGTAAAATAGCTTTTTTTTTTTTTTTTTTTTTTTTTTTTGCTATAGAAAGTAACACTGACTAGAAAATATCTTTTGGCTTCAAATGACACATTTGATTCAGGAAAATCAAAATGACAGAATGAACCAAATGAGTAAGGAGGACATTACTACCTAGACAGTAGGTCCCCATTATGAAACTGCATTCATGACATGACCTTTACTGTCACGGCCACATTTTTACACAGTAGTTCCCAAATCCATCCATGCTGTTCTGCAAGTTTTTCAGACCTTGACGTTATGTATCCTACTAAGACTTGGCCCAGGACACAGAGTTAACATCAGCCCCCTATGGGTGCCAGCCTCTGCCACAAGAGGTCCTTGAATGTTTGCTGCAGGTTTCCCCTTCCCACCCTTCCTGGGAAGAGAACATTTTAAACATTTGTGTAGGATCAGTGGTGCATCATCGCAGGGATGGCGGCTCAGTCACATTCCCAGTTAATACAGTCCAGGTTAGAAAACTGTGAGAGCTTCTAATGAAAAGATACATCTTAAAAGTCTGTGTTTTAACAATTCACACTAAAAAGTGGTCTGCAGAGACACATGCTACAGCTGAAATCTCTGGAACAGTAGGCAAATGCCATGCTGCCTCTCTTCTGCCCCAGGACAAAATGAGGCTGCTTCCCCACACCCCAAATAGTATTGGTGAAACACTGCTTCAGCAGAGGAAGGATTGGCAGACCAGGACCAAAATTGTATTTCAACTGATGAGCAAGTCTTAGGCAATGACAAAAACATGCATCTTTTAGTAAAGTTATTTATTATTAAGTTTACTCTTTTGTTCTGTTTTTGCTTCCTTTCTCCCTGCAATATAATGGATTTTTTTTTTTCTCAGCTTAATGAAGCTGGATGAAAAGGAAAAAATTCATAGCTGTTGCTATTTTTTATTTTTTTTTATATTACTTTGAAAAACAGAAATTGAGGAGAAAATGCAGTATAAGTACCCCAAATGTTATATGCTAATTTATATAATTAATAAATGCAAGACAAGATAATTATCTGACATACTTCATAAAAAAATTGCTGCTACTGCAGTATGTAAAAAAAAAAAAAAAAAAAAAAAAAAAGAGTAAATGCAGGAATAGCTTCTTGGTCACAGAGGTCAAGGAAGGGTACTATCAGCTAAAAATGCTGTCATTATTCATAAAGCTGCAGTTCAGCCGGTGTAAAATATGATGCACTGTCATTTAACAGGCACACAAAAAATCATAAAAATCTGTTTTAATCATGTAATCACAGGTACCTCTGGGACAGTCTCTTTGTCCTACAGAAGAACTGCAGCTATTTTGGAAAGCACATCCACTTCATATCTTCATCCAAGGAAACAACCACAAATCAATTAGATTAGAGCAGTGACTGGGTGAAGCAGGAGTTAAGGCTGTATGTGTCAGCATTTCTATTAGGTTGATAAGTAACTCACTGTGAAAAATCTAAACAGGAGCATAGGCGGTCTCTGCAAATAAGTTGTCTTATTATTTTCTCCAAATTTTAAATCACTGGTCATTCTGAACTCATGTCAGCTTCATTTTGCTGCTGCGTGTCTGCCAACTTCAAGAACATCCTTGTGTGGATATTAATACCTGAAATACCACATGTGAATTTAATTTTTCTGCTAAGGTTTTGAAAATGAATCCTCAGTTAGTCCCTGCTGGTGGCAATGGAGGAGTTAAGGCTCCAAGCAATTTCATGGAGTGTAGGCTTTAAAAAATTATTAATAAAAAATTATCCAGCAAGTTTAGTCATTTTGGATTTCTTTAATGAAATGATGTTTAAATATGTAAACACATAAAGTAAATATTCACCTAAAAATGATTCACTGATGTATTTTTAAAGCTTCTATGACAGGTTTTAATATAAAGTTTAAGCAAAATTGCCAGAATAAAGCTTGTGGATGTTGAATTCTTGGCTCTGTTATTCTTTTTAGAATATGTGATATGTTCAATAACAGAGACGCACCAATAGAGAAGTCTTGCAAAATATATAAGATCTTAAATAGGCTAAACTAACTTGGAAGGGAGAAAAAGGCAAAGGCACACATACTACCAGTGGAAACCGAGAAGCAATTTTTTAAAATTATGTCTTAGTCGTGGTGATCTCTGTGTCTGTGCTACACCTAAGGATGAGAGCTGTATTTTTCAATGGCCCTGTAACATGCTGAATATCATTACCAATAACTATTTATTTATTTATTTATTTTGACAAAACTGTCTTTTGAAATGCCTCTAAAAACTGTATATACATGTTGAAAAATAAAAATGTATTTGTTTGGCTTTCATTTTACCCTGTAGAATATCGATAATAATATTTTATCTAAGATAGTTATAATGGTTATCTATCTATCTATCTATCTATATTTTTTTTTTCTAGGAAGTCACATTATAATCACATTAAGACACTTCAGGGTGTCTACCCTAACAACAGCATGTCCTGCTGTGTCTTATTACTTAAATGTGCTTCCAATTTGCTCTCCCTGCTGACTATTCATTTGTCTTTTCTAGGCAGAGATTGATAGCAACTTTTATCAAGTTGTATTTATTTTAGTAGGAAGAGTATTGGTCAATAATATATGAGCCGAGGCAATCAACTCAATTTTCTAATGATACCATTTTTCCAGAAAGCCTGATGAGGTGTATTTATTTGTACTGTACCTTACAATCAAGTACTCCATCCATATAGATAGTGAGAAAATAACCCAATAATCATTGTTTCCACATTTAGAAAGATTGGTTACTCTGCAGATACATTTGAGCAATCCAAGCAATTTAACGCAAATCTAGATTCACGGACACTTATTGTCCATCCCCAGAAAAACAGACACTTCTAGTTTGACTGTTCTGAGACTGTTGTAAGACACTTAATTTGTTGGGAACAAGGGATTTGGAAATACAGCATAAAATAGGATGAACAGAGACTAAGTACTTATTCCTGTGGTGGCTCTGTATCATGAATACACATGGAAGTCTTCATGTGAAGAGGAGGATTTAACACTTCTTCAGTGGAATTCAGGATCATGGAATCTTTGTTTTTCACGGCAAAGATATGTGGAAAAGCAACCCCTCGACTCAAAATCACTCGAGACATTATTTTGTCAACATTTTAGTACTGAAATGAAATTATTGTAATTAGTTTACAGGAATTCACATGAAAGCAGTAAGCAGACAAACATGATAAAGTGTTAATACGTGGTCTGAGAAGTACTTTGAAGCTGCTTTTGGATACTTTCATTTAAGCAAATTCCTCAGTAGACAAAAGCCCCTGAGTAACCTTTGACATTCCTTCTCAGTGGGAATCTCTCAGGCAAAGCACAAGGCAACCCCATGGGGGCCCCTGTTCAGCTCAGGGCGAAGGCCCAGCAGGCTCTGCAGGTACATGAGTGCTGCCCTCTGCACTCAGCTACAGACAGAGATTTGTTCCCCTCCTGGAAAGTTAACTGAACTGTAACAACACCAGGCTAAAATCCATCCTTCCTGACATCAGTAAGGAGTCTGCGAGGAGCAGCTGAGCTCGTAAAGGTGGGATTTTACACCCACCTGGACTCTCTGATGTCTAATAAAGAGCCATCTTCATTCTCAGTGCAGGCACTAATATCTCCCCTCTGCTCCAGCTTCTGCTTTTATGAAATCTGAAGGAGCTGAATAACTTTGTGAACCCTGTCTCTTTGTTAAATTTCATTATAAATGTTTAATGGTTTAAAAGGGCACTAGTACAGATAGATGGACAAATAAACAGAGGGATGAGCATGCAAGCTTAATTTCCTCTATTGAGGTTTATAAAACTAGGTTAAAAATGATGTAGAAAGCAGTCAGAAGAGATCTTCCCTTTCATAAACTCTTTGATGTGACTAATGAGGAAACCTCCTGATGAGAGAATAGAATATGAAAATTTCTCTCTATTAAAGTTCATATGTATCTAAAAATGAATTTCTACTTGGTCATGTTAACAATCTTTTCCTATTTCTCCAAGAATCTTAGAAAGAAGAAAAGCCTTACTAGCAGTAAATGCAGTAAAGCACATTTTATCTGAGACTTGTTCTCCAAAAGGACAAAGCACAAAGACTGCATTTTGAGTAGGTGAAATACCAACAGTTTGTAAATTATATGTTTAAGTAACGATTCATTTCTCTCTAGGTTTTTGTTAGCTGAGTCTAAATTTGTTGTATACCTCTCTTGTATTCCAAACCAGGAGTATCAAATACATGGTATTGTGTAGAAACCTACAGAAAACTATGCAGCAACCCATGGCAATTAATTTCTTATAACACATTGAGGCTGTAGCACTGTTCTCAGGTTGTCATCCAATACAAACTGCCTTGCTTTTAAAGCTGAAAGAGGGGAAAAGGATAGTAACACTGGGATAAAGAGACCTGCTTCTGAGAGGCTTCTACAGAGAAAGCAAAAAGGAAGCCACTCCTAATTAATGGCACATTATCCGAGAACTTCCTTAATATTGCAGAATCCAGGGAGTGAAGTTCCACATTCACAGCTGTTTTATGATTCCCCCTGCCCTAAAATGAACCATAATTTCATTATCAATTCCAGACATCTATGTCTGAGATGTATTTTCAGTGTTTACAATGCTTTTCAAAACAGAACTAATGAACTGTGTGTTTTAAGGGATTCTGTCAGTTTTGCAGGCAGGCCTGTTATTAGAGATAGAAAGCAAATGGGAGCAATAAAGTTGAAATGATGCCTGGTGTACAAATAAAAGTTGCAGGCAGCAGGTTCAATATCTTTGCATAATCGTGACTCATCTAGCTGAGTTATCTGCAAGCAGTGAGCTCGGGATGTGAAGTCATGAAATGCTGTTACTTGAGAGAAAGGAAGAAGTTCTCTGCACTGGGAGCATGTCCGGCACAAACTCATGTATAAATATAACCTGGCTTCAGTGGGAGACAAAGAGTTCTGCTGGGGAAAGGGCAGCGTGCTCAGCCTGTAAAGGCACCCAGCAGCTATGCTCTTGAACACAAAGTAGTTATCAGAAAAAAAGAATTTGGATATTTGAAATTACTGAGGTTTTTTCCCATGATTTTTCCTAGCCATTCAGCTGGACAGGAATTCTGAATTCTCACTGAATTAAACTTTGGAAATGGCATAGCAGTATGCATGATGCACAAAAATATTTTTTTTCTATTACACAATTTGGAACAGTCCAAAGAAATACCTCAGAAATTCATTGATTTTGGCAAAGTGCTTACTATGAGCCACGCTTTACTTTGATATTAAGCACCACAATAAAAGGTCAGAAGGTCAGTCTAGAGCCCTGTGCAGTTCACTACTGTTTTTCTTTTAAAAATACTAAATAGTAAAAATTTACACTATCATACTTCATGCAAGAATGGAAAACATGTTGAAGATTACTTTGAAGAACTATCTCTGAGGTAAAAATCCTTCAAGTATAAGATAATGCATCATCAGCAGGCTTCCTTTAGCCCGCTTTCTTCCACCTTTTGTTTTGTTTTGTTTTTCTTTTCCTTGTTTGGTTGAGCCAGCTCCTGCAGCCTCTTGTCAGCTGCTCCTTTGCCCAGACAAACTGTCCAGAGCTGACCACAGCTAATAACAGAGCTCTGCTTACATTTCTACTTCTGATCATCCCCAAGTCTCTCTCTGTCCACATCAGCTTTTCATGTCTTCACGGCCTGATATCTACACTTGCCTCTCTGATATTTCACGCTTAGATTTCTTTAGGTTGCTGGCAATGTCAGAACCTATTTTTTCCTCATTCAAGCATCTTCTCCAGAACATCCAAACACATCTTCTCTTGCTTCAGCATTTTACTAATAATTCTAACACCGCTTACATCCTTTTACAGATCTCGTTATTTATTTGATACAGAAATATTCTGCACAACTTTACAATAAACCCTCTTTGCATAACCCTTTTTTCTTCTTTCAAGTTTTATCGTAGGTCTTACACTTGGACAGGTTTTACCCTTTGACAGTAAGGCTTGCCAAACTACTTTGTGCTTCAGTCAATTTTATCATCTTCAGAGCAGATTCATTTTTGCCTGCACAATAACACTGCTATTTTCCTGATGAAGGAGATTTATCTCACATTTTGTTTTAATGCACGGCAGGCTGATTTTTACCTAGCTACAAAATGGGAACATGGTCAGAATAATGTTCTGAAAAGTGGTGGGCCTATTTTGCCGGTAATGTATTAGCTATTTCCACAGGAAAATTCTTCAGATTCATATGTTTTCCCTGCTTGCTTAGCTACATAACTTCTCCCTAGTAGCCAAAGTCTTTAAAGGTCACCGTATGTATATATATAACATAAAATTGCTCCAAGATTTCACTGCTTGTTTCTGCCACATCTTTGCACTGGAGCATTCTCCTCCAGGTGAGCCAAGGTCTCATTATCACTATCATTATTCTAAGTAAGCCAATTTAGCAATGCTTTCCATCTGGAGCATTCTTTACTAGCTAAGACACAAAATCAAGTCCGTGACAGGAACAATTTATCAGATTAGGAAGCGATTTGGGAGGATTTGTGGGGCTTTTCTCCTCAGGGTGAATTTAACATGAGGAACAGATCATCTTGCATGGCTAGGATTGATTCCCTAAGGTTAGGAACCTATCTGCTATCTATTAAATGACTTGTATTTCATACACCCAGGGGTCTGTCTAAGTAGGAAAGGAAGCATAAAAGAGGTCATGGACCCTTCAAAGGGAGTACAAGCAGGAAAAGCTGTGCATGAAGGGTGGGTAGCCAATGTCCAGGAGAAACACTGCTGAGAGAGACTGAGCACCAAGTCCACAATGGGTGACTCTACACAGAAAGATCTGCTAGAGAAGTATTGACTTGCACTAAGTACTCTGGAGTTGGTGTCCCTATATTTTTCTTAATTAGATTACTAATTAACTGTATCAAATGATCCCAATCCAGTTAGGTGTATCAATGCACCAAAACCATAGTAAGATGTTCAGCCTGAATATGCCATGTACCTTAAAAAGTGTGAGGAGAAACAAAAGCAGAGAGAAAGGGCTGACCTTCCTGAACATATCTCAAAAGGAGGAGCAAACAAATAAATACAATAACCAGTGGATTCACAGAGATACCTGAAGGAAGGGAGCAGCAACAGAAAAAGTAATATGTCCAGGATGCTAAATAATATTCTATACTATACATGTTGTTCTCCATGAACACATCAGTTAGAGTGCATTTTGACTTCAATGTTTCATTACAGATGTTTGGTATTATTGGCAGTTTCTCAATAAATCCAACTGTTTGTATACGTGGTCCTTTACATGATGCTGGTCGTCCACTGTCCTCAATTCACAATGCAGCACACACAGCACTGAAGGGAAGTATATAGCCCTGAGACAGGAGCCTAGCAGAACTAAAAAATAGCTTGTTAGTTTTCTTCAAACTAGACGTGTCTGAACTACTGCAGATTACAAAGGGAGGAAGCTGGTCATTGTGTTTACTTTAGGAGCATATTTGATAATATTCTAATTATAAATAGATACCTTAGCACAGCTGACCTATCCTCATTTAATTATTTTCCATAGGCTTCCCTGGCAATCAGTGTCAAGGAAGCAGCAATCTCTCTCCTCATGGTCTCTCCTGGCACTAAATGTGCTTTCAGGTTCAAGCCATGTCTCTGCTTCCATTCATGCCTGTTGGGATGGATGTGCTGGAGGACAGAAGAGCCTGCGATGCTCTGCCTGTGCTCCCCAGAGCTGTCTGCAGGATGTGGGGTGCCCCAGGTCTGTCCCTGCTCCATGTGTGGCTGAAAATTGCCTGGAGGAGAGTGGAGCAGGAGCAGAAAATTGTGTAAAAAGCAGGATGAAACATAACATCATACTTTTCTGCATGCCTGGAGTGTGTGAGGGCTCCAGCTTGTTGGGGGGGGGCCCCGCCCCAATGCCTGCAGAGCTGGAAGTGATGGGACGCATGGGCAGGGCCAGCTTTGCTGGGTGCTGCATCAGCCTGGCTGCCTGCCTGCACACAAAACTCTCCTGCATTGGAGCAAATCAACAACAGAACCCCCCCCTACACTAGGACTCCACCTCAGGTACTAAATATTCAAATTTCTTACCACCTTCAACTGCCTGTTAAATAGCGTCAATCACTGTTGTCAGCAAAAAATTTATTTGCATGGTATTTCTATTTGCAAGGTAAAAGTGGTCTTTCAAGGCAAGAGACCCCAGGAGATTTGAAGAATTGTTATTGTTTTTTGCTTGATTTGAAGCTTAAATTATTTTGCATGAGGTCTTAGTAGCATACCAAACATTCTTAATCTTCTGACTGCAGGTCCTTTAAAACTGAGGGGCGTAAATCTAGTCCAAATTTGAAAGTTTTTGTATGATCTCCTTTTAATTCATTTTTAATTCCTTTATACATTTTTAATTACATTATTAGAGTGCTTGTGTTGAAATTCACCTAGAGTGCTGCACAGAGATAATTAGTTAATGTATAACTAGAAAGCCTATTGTACTGAGTACAGCTGAGGATTACTGGAATTCAAAACATTCTGGCTTTTTAACTTTAAGATTGTACACTAATATGGTCCAAATGAAAATTTGCATACACAATATTAACCTGGAAAATATGAATGGAGAAGAACAAAAAGGCAAGCAAACAGATATTTTTCTTGGTAGTCATGCAGTGCTCATTATTAGACCTGAACCAGTAATGACACTGTGTCTGAATCTTGATTAAAAAATTAATTGCTGGGCAAGTCTAAAAAAAAATAAGTAAAACCAACAAGAAAAGGAGTTTTCACAGAGATGGAATTAATAGTAACACAGTGCATTCATGAATCCAGCAGTGTAGTACATATTGTAATAGCCTTAACAAACTGTCATTTCGTACTCCAAGTGCTGGAAAATAAACTCTGGTAATGGCAACAATACCTGGCTCATTCCCATTTCAAGCAGTATGTTCTAATTTGTTCTTGATTTCCATATGTATTTGAAAACAATAATGTTACATTTGTGCTCTGGAACTGTAAATGTTACCTACACTGTTTTGTCTCTAATTTTTAGGGTGTCCTTTGTGGACCACTGGCAGACAATTTTGGCTACTTCTGCTTCACCCAAGAAATATCACTTAGAAAAGCTCAATTCATTTTCAATTCTTTGCTATCATGATGGTCACAGCTTATAACTTCATTTGAGATTATGGTGCTGTTAAACTGAGAATTGTGCAAATAAATTGCAAGGGTGACCTGGAGAGCTGGCAGTCAAAAAAAAAAAAGCTTCAGTGATGACAACATTTTTAGTACAATGTTGGTGATGAGATAGGTATGAGGCAGATCAGCAAAAGACTCTCAGACCTGAAGATAAAGTCTTATTTTCCAATGAAAATCTTTGCTCATAAATCTGAGACTGCCCTTTCCCTTTCTGTATATATTTCACTTGAATTTGGGTTTCCTTTATGTTGGTTTTATTATCTAGCCATTTCTGGTGAGAGAACTTAAATGAAATATATTCCTCCTCTCCATGCACTCACTAAGGATTAAAAAAGATCAAATCTGCCAGAGATTCCTTTCTTTTCAGAGGATGTGCTTAGCTGTATCTAATGCAAGGACCTTGACTGTTCAAAACCTGTCCACCCTGGGCCAAGCACGCACTTGGTCAGTAAGTTAAAACAATTTTGGTATGAGTGTGATTGCAGCTGGTCTCTAACTAACCTTTCCTCAAAAGATCAGTGTAAATGAAACTTCTCTAGGCACTCCTTCATAATCAGTCCATTCCTATTTTCATTTCAAATACCATTCCTGCCTCCCTAGATGAATATAGACGTTGCTCTTAAGCCATTCTTCACCTTCTTTTGACACTGACCTGCCTGGAGCACGGCCCTAACCTGCTGTCAGATGTCCCTGCCATGTACGTGTGGATCAGCTACAGAGCCTCCCAAGCCTCTGCTACTAACTTCAAACAACAGCAGCTCAAACTTCCAACTCAGAAGTTTGTAGTTTTGGGTGCTGGCCAAAAACCATGCTGTCAAGCTGATATAAACCATCCGCTATTGTATTTACCCTTTTTTTTTGGCTCTATACAACTCTCTGGTTTGGAGGCAAGTCCTTCAGCATAGTCCTTGAATACCGAGCTTTTGATGGAAGGGACAACGTGGTCAAACCCCATCAATTTAACTGAACTCAGAAAAAAAGTGCCATTAAATTAACCAAATACTCCACAGCCACCTGGGAGCTTGTGGACCAGTTCCCGGCAGAGAAGGCCGCAGCACAATTGTGGTTACCAGGGACTCGGAGGGGAAATTGTTTTTGTGATGAAAACAGAGACACACACACAGCCTCAGAGCTTTATCTTTTCCTTATTGAAATTTATGTCAAAGCTTCCTTAACTAGATAAGAACATTTCAAATGTTTATCCATTTAGTTCAAAGCCATTTCGGCTAGAGGATTTAATCAGAATACTAACATTTCCACCACAGAGAACACAAGGAAAAGTTTTATTGTAGTGCTTTGGCACGATAGCTTCACTTCTCAGGTGGGATCTGAAAGGACCAACACAAGCAAAAGGCAGTAAGAAAGGCACTTGCAGAACCAGCTTTCTCAAAGGGGGTCTGTGCCTGCCTCAGTTTTTCAAACAATAGCTGTGGAAAAAAGAATTGTCATAACTGGCCTTCCTCTAAAAGGGCAAATAACATTAGTTTGTGGAGACTAATTATTTCACTTTATCTCAAAAGAGTAGGAGTCAAGTTGATAAGCAGAGTAAGAGTTTTATCCAGCTCATGAAAAGACATCAAGAAACAACCTCTGTTGTGCTGCTGTGCAGTGGTCACCAACAGGTGTCTGCAGCCCAAACTGCTTTGTTCTTCTTAAGCATGAAGTTGGAGTGAAATAACAGTCTAGGAAGTGAAAAAGTTATTTTATACAGGCAAGTTACCTGGCTATCAGTTTTTTTTGCCAGGGTTGACAGAAGGGAAAGGACAGCCGAAGCAAGATGATGATTCTGGAAAATCCAAATAATAATAAAAATCCAGTAGAAGTAATAGTGGTTTAAGTAATCTGCTTCACCAGACCTTAGAGCATGCCACTCTATAATCTCCACGAAAATAAAACATCAGTATTTATCTGTCAACACTGCTTAATATATAGTCAGCAAAATCAGAAATAGGCCTACATAAAATAAAATCTGGCAAAAGCACAGAGACTGTTTTCCATCCAGCACTTTTCAAAATGTCACCGAATGACGTATTATTGTATTTTGCAGCAGAAACCACTGCTGCCCAACCACTGAGATTTAAACTGATGTATTTGTGTAATATTCCTGATCTTGCCCATCAACTACTTAATTTTCCTTCTTATGTTTTAAGTATGCTACAAAACTTTGGAAAATATTGATTTATTTTTCATGGAGTTTTTATCCATGGACCCTACTATGGTTTAAGAAATTTTTTGGTTATAAAAAATTTCTGGCCTGAAATAAAAGTAATAAAAGAAAATAGAGGATTTTGAACCTCCAATCTTCTCCATGTCATGAGATTATGCACAAAGCATAGAAATTATTTCAAAACCAAACATTGTGTCTGTGTATAATGGATGCAAAGCCAGAGCCCTTTGGCATCTATAGCACTCATCAGCATCATGGCCAGAGACTGCAAATCCTTCCATAAAATTGTGACAACCCTGATTACGAAAAAACTGTCCAATCTTTCCATGTCACATGCAACCCAGCAATCAAAAATGAGCCTACAAGAGCTTATCTGATAAATCCTGTTTCTCAACCTTATCACCAAAGGATAAACTGCTAAAACAAAATCCACCTTTGGCTTTTTTCACCATTGCTTTGAGTTTTTAGTACATGCAGTTTATCTATGTCTATTTGAAAAGAAATCACAAGTGTGACTGGGGAGGAAAAGGGTAAGGAGGCATTTTAAATATGAGGATTAAAGAAACTGCTCAGAAGTCAAAAAATAATCTCTTAGAACTAGCTAAGTGTAAAAATCAGCATCTGATTTTTTGTTTGTTTGTTTGTTTGTTTGTTTATCTTAGGTCCCTCCCCTCTATCTTTTTAGCCCCATCTGTGACTCGTCTTGAATTTGTGGATTTGATTAAGGGCTCATGCTAAATGAACACTTCAACGCCATTTAATATCATTACACCACAAATGCAGTAATGAGTCATGGTGGCGTCATGGAACCAAGACCCTTGAAAGCCACAATAAATGAATGGCAAATGTTCTGCTAAGTGTTGTATTCAAATAAGTTTGCTTTGGTATTGCTTGATCTTCAGCATTCATTTTTTAGCATAGAGGCTATTGGTATCTGACTAATGTTTTACTGAGACAAATGTGTGAGGAAACAATTCTGAAATTATCGGTGTTTTGTAGATAAAAAGACTGATTATGCAGGGACTAGAAGTATATGCATGCTCAAATTAATCAGGCAGAAGGATATAGTTGCTAGAGAAAGACAGAGATAAAAGTGAACAATCCCAAATAACCATTTTACTCAGGATTATCCCTATAAACAGTCATATGTAAATTTATTAAAGTTATGATGAGAAATGTATTTTTTTACAGTAAAGACACATGATATTGTTACACTATTTCTCATTGCTAATCATCCAGTAATATTTCTTCCAAAGCTGAATCTTTGGTTCTTCCTTGTACACAGAGCATCTCACTTGTTTTTTTGAAAGAAGATAAAGGAATGAAAGGAATGAAAATATCATCTCAGGAAATCATTTTCCATTCACCTCGAATGTTAGTTTTATCCCCAAATATTGTGCTGTATGCATGAGTTGGTAAACTATATTCAGTCCTTAGGTAAGGCACAATTTATTCACCACATTTCATTCAATAGATCAACATAACAGTGTTTATTTATTAACATTAACAGATTTTTAATGTACAATATCAGTAGCTTCTTTATGCTAATAATGATTAATTGTACTTCTGTTTTGGAAAACAGCCTACCTCCGGGAATGTATTAGAATAACAATTGGTTTTAGCATATCTTCTGCAAAGCTTACAAATATTTTGGTATAACTTTATGTATATGACAAAGTCAATCAATCTTATTAATCTCAATGGATTTTATAAAAATGGATTTTATTATTTTATTTTATTTTTTTTGCTGTTTTTCACTGAACTGTCTCTCTGATGACAAGTGGGCAACAATTACACCTTGCAATGTCTTGGGTACAGTTGAATAAGCTTTTTTTTTTTTTTTTTTTTACTTAGCAAGTTCATAAGTGATGAAAGGAAAACAAAAACAAAAACAAAGAAACCAAAAAACAACAACAACAACAACAACAACAAAAAACAACTGATTAGAATGCAATGAGACTTGAAAACTCACTGAGTTTATATGTGAAAACACAAAAGAGACTTGGGCAAAGATCATCCAGACTGCAGAAACAGTAGAGTCAAGTTCAAAAAACCTTTCCAAAGGATCTGCATAGATGCACAACCCCATCAGTCTACACGCAACACCCATGCTGCAGCTACTCATGGGGCACCATGGGTCCCCCATCACTGTCCCTTTACCCCTTCCCCACCAGGCGCACCTGTGCAGGTGAAGATGTGCCCACTCCATTACACCTGCTTGGAGCCAGCAGCCTCTCATGATGTTCCCTGATGTGGAGGGAATTTGTTACCATATAGCAGCTTGTCCCTCTTCTGCTTGCCACAGTGTGAGAGCATCCACTGTAAAGATGGCAACCATGGTAACTGTAGCTATATTGTTATATAGCTCACATTCCTGACAAATTGGCAGCAAAGTGCTTCCCATATCTCTTTTAAAAGTAGCAATTATGGCTTCTTCTGCATTTTATCTCACAATAAAACACGTGATTTTAAGAGTTTTTAGGAAATATCAATAAACAGTAGTTGCCACTTGGTGTTTGTTGGCCTCATAAACCCTGATATTATTCATTTTGTTTAGTGTAACTCTACGCCAATTAATTTTTTGTTAAAAAGAATTTATCTATGCATGAACACACAATCCCCAACTGAGTAAGACTTTTTCACTTCCCCCTCTCATTCTCTTTCCCAAATGAGCTGCAGGCACTTTAAATTCTCTCTTTAATTGTAAATCTCCAAAGCTGTTCAGGAGAGGTGGTCTAGAGAGGAGGATGCAATCCAGAATTTCTCCTAAATGTGCTGGGATTGAGCCACGAAGATGAATTCTTTCACAGGATCATGTGTTTGAAATGGAAGTTCAATTATTTATCAGTAGTATTTTTTAACATATTGGATTTAATCTTTCAACTTTTGTATTCTTTTCCAGTGTTTTCCAGTTCTTTATAAAGAGAAGTATGAAAATACATAGGGACAGCTACTGCATTCAGTAGGAAGAAACTTAGCTCTGGGGACTTCACAAAAGAAGAGGAAATCATATCTTGTTTCTTCTTCCTCTTGATTAAACATAATTTTAATAAAGATTAAAAAGCAAACCAACCTAACAAACAAGACAAAACACGCGCGCGCACACACACACACACACACACAAAAAAAAAAAAAAAGAGACTCAAAAGGAAAGTTCCTCCTTTCCCAATCTGGTTTAGAGGTATAAAGCTTTTCATTCAGATGTCAGAAGCTTGTAGTATTTTAAATTCATTTCTGTTCAAGTGCTCCTTGAACAGTTTTGCAACTCCCCTGCAGAATCATTCTCATCACATCTACAAGGGAGCTCTGTAAGGGTGTGGGGGGAGCTCCTAGAAATACTCATTAAGTGTTCTTAAGAGGAAGAAAGATCCCATATGGATCTTTATAGATTCCCTATGGGGAAATATAGCAAAGAAAAGTTTCTGGTACTGCAAAAGTGAAGATTATATTGAGGTTCAAAAGGATGAAAAGAAATGTTTGTACCAAAACTGATAGTCTAAATATTTCAAATATTCTTCTTTTATAAACAACGATTAAATTATAGTAAGTAATTCAAAACAGTACTGTTTAGTTTCGCTTACTAGTTGTACTTAATTGAGGACATTAGACATCTATGATGATGCTCTCTGACCCTTTGTACCAAACAGGAAATAAAACAAACATGTTGCAATGTTGTGCTTCAACAGACCTACTGAAGTTTAACACATTCTAGAAACATCATCTCTGTAAAAATATGAGTTGATTTTTCACTAACTGAGTGAAATAATTTTCTAGGTCTCAGTGGAGACACCCCTTGTTCATACAGCTGTGAAAAAGGAAGGTCATAGTGTTTGCAATAAACTTTTCTTCTTGCCTTAAGATAGAGCAACTGATACTACATTTGCAGCAGGAATAACCATGGATTCCAGCCTATTGATTTTCTATACTATTGCAGATCTGGAATATTATCTGTTCATGCCCAGCTGGAGGCATTCTGTGAATTTCTAAGATTTAAATATTCATTGTTCTTTCAGTAATTTTTCTAATTTTTTTTCTGACTTTTTCAACTTGCCTAAATCTTAGACAATTTAAACCTATAGGAAGTAACATTTATAAAGCTGCCAAAAAAAAAAAAAAAAAAAAGTATTTTTAGAGAGGGTTTCTACATATTGATTATTGCCAAATCTCAGTGGACTAAGACACTATGTTATTGTCAGCATTTTTATTGCTGCCTTTGCTTTTTCTTTTTTCCTTTAATAGTAACAAGTGTCTCCAATATATGCTAAACAAAACTGCTCCACCAGCTAGAAAGCATTGAGGACTTTTCATAAGAACTCTATCTAGCTTTAAGAGAGAGAAAAATGAATATACTTGTGTGTTTCTGTTTTTATCTTACATTGTCAGTCCATGATAAAGAAAAAAAAAAAAGAAAAAAGAAAGAAAAAGAAAGAAAGAGAAAGAGAGAGAGAAATGTTATTTCTGTTGGTTTTGAGGAGTAACAAGGATAATCTTGTTCCTTTCTTGATCTAGCTATCCCGCTGCAGACTATGAATAGCTTATATATAATGTAAAAATGTTATGGAAATTGAAATGCATGAAAGGTAGGCAGAAATAAATCTATCAAGATGTAGAGAAACGGGAATACATAAATATCAAGGGAACTGAGCCCAGGCTGCATACAGACAATTTGTGAATGATGAATATTCTGCCCGTCTGGAAAATTTTGTGATAAGTTCAATTCAATGCATGCTCTGACAGTCGAAGTTCTCCTTGCTTCTGTTTTCCTCTGTTTGCAGCTTGGTCAATATTTACCCCCTTACCACAACCTCGCAGACAGCTGAAGGCCAAGGAGAGGCTGAGGCCCTGTCAGAACTGGCAGCAGAGATGAGCATTCCTGCCCACCGCAGGGCAGACCGTGACCACAGACCACAGAACAAGTGATTAACTTAACAATTCTGACAACGATATACCTGATCTGCACATAATGCTACATATTAGTGGCTAGCCAAATTTTATTTCCATATTCGTCTTTGATGAAGTTGGTTTTATTATTTATTTATTTATTGTTTGCTTGCTTGTTTCTTGCCTGCTTTATCTAAATTAAAATATATATAGAGAAAAAAAAATAAAAAAATAAAAAAGAGCGAAGATCATCACTACCAGGCCTTTCCTGTTGGCAAGGCTGGGTCACTGAGTACCGGGACTTCCCCTGCAGTGAGATGGCCGAGGCCCATCAGCGTGGGCCATGCCACAGAACTGCCAGAGCTAGGCCTTGGCTGGGAGGACAGGCAGTCTCACAGAAAGGCCCCACTTGCCACTTCTTAAATAAAGGACCTGCACAACTCCTTCTTCTCTCTGATTTTAACACTCATATGGTATTCACACCATTCATATGGCACTTTAGGAATACTAAATCTTATTTTTATTTCTTCCGCTCCTGGTGTCTCAGACTAGTGTCCATGGGGATGATGTGACGGCTCAAGCAGGAACTTGAGGGTCCCCAGATGTCCCTGTGTGTTTTGAGACGTGCTGTGCCTGTATCTCAGTGTCCTCTGTAAGACCAAAGGGCTGGAAGAAGGGCAGCCTGGGTTGTCCCCGACAGGGCCGTGTCGAAGCAGGAATGCTGCAGCTGGCTTTCACGGCACGTGGAGGGGGTAGAAACCACTCCAGAAAGGAGCTATGGAAGTAACTGATCTCTGCTTGAAAGGACTTAAGAAAATCTGCAGCTTCTTGAGTTACTGGGATTGGAGGGTAACTGAGAGGCCAGTCTGACCTTGGCTCTGCGTCCGCACAACCTGAAGGCCTGGTTTCTCCGTACACACATTACCAACACTTTTATCAGAAAAGTGCGTCTTCTTCTTCTCCTCTTTGATGTTTCCTATTGCTTATTATTGGAATGAGAATCAGAGCTCTACAAATTCCAATGATTTTTCAGTGTTTTTATGAGCCTGCTTGCTTATCTTCACTTGTTCTGGAGAGTGTCCTTCAAACAATCGCTGCAAAGGCAAACCCTAACACTACCATAGAGTTCTCCCTTTAAAATAATGCAGAACTTTTTAGCAAAGTTCTAAGCAAAATCTAAAGTCTTGCATAAATTCTGCATACCCGGAGAGCTGTTACACAGCAAATAATATGGAACACATTGTGAATGTCCCAGCTAAACTCCTAATATACAGCACGGGGCAGCAGAATCGTTCTGTGGTGAATTTAATTATCAGAGGTTTTCTTTCTCCATTTGTTACAAACATATTCTTCTTTGTATAAATATATAAATACAATTTTTAATTATTATTATTATATTTTTTTTTTTTGCCTTTGCTGGTGTTATTCCCAGTGGCTCTCTTTATAATGCCATTTTGCCATTTCTTATGGGTTCCTCTGTACTGTAATTATGCCAGTTTGCTTTTCAAATATAGTTTTTGGCACTGAAATATAGAGGTTGGGACTGCATGAAGCAAGGTAGAATAATCTTTACAGAATTATTTCTGTCTCTTCAGAGACTGCATGCAATGTTTTTACAACTTGTTTTTTCTTCTCGCCTTCCTTCCACATATTTGGTAGTCACTCAGATAATAAGACACACTGACTATTTCAGAGTAGGAAAAGAAACTGCCGCGCATATATCTGTTATGAGCACGTAGTGCACTCTACATAGATATTTTACATGAGAGAAGTGGTTATTGTCAAACAGACTGGTATTATCTTGCTTGAACATTTTCAAGCTGGCTCTAGGACTGTATATGTAATGCTAGCAGTGATGGAGTAGGTACAATATTCCTACAGTAGCATAGCTCCCTGCAGACGTCAGTAGGCTTTATCAGGCTCAGAGGGAAAGTCTGATTGTTTATTGTACTTTTGAAGAAGTTCTCATGCTTTGAAGAGTGCAGAGCAGTCTGGGCTTTTAAAAAGCGCTGATTCTTTAATTTTATATTGTAATGCTTTTTGATGAGAAGTGGGTCTGAAGTTTTTGCAAATTTTGTCATCAAAAAACAAACATGCAAAATATTTCCCATAGATTGCTCTACAGTTCATAAACTTATATAATATCAGGTATGAAATGTGTAAACAATGTGATTAGGCAGTAATGACAATTGTCATATAAGATAAAGCTGCCAGAACTAAGTTTCTAAAATTCTGAGCAGCCTTTGGAACTGGGTGGTAATAGTTAAACATTAAAACTCCAACTCTCTTAAGATAAACAGCAGAAGTCCTCTGAGGGCTGCTGCATTACGGTACTGGATGGATATTCAGATATCTACTTTAAAATATTTGTTCATCGGTATGGGAGGCCAGCTTTCTTGCATTAGATTGGATCTCTCCCTACAGCAAGGTGGCATTATAATTTTGTAATAATATGTAGTGAGGCATAGAACGATCACAGTCTTCCCAACGATATGTAAAAGACTATTCTGGACTGAAGGCACAAGGAGGTGCCTCATATTAAACAATAGGAAATTACACAGCCCAGTTAATATTGACCCAGAACTTTACACAGCAAAGTGCTTCAGCTTAAGCCAATCCTTTTTCAGCAAAGCACTTATTTTTGTGGGTAGCTTTAAGCACCAACATAAGTCAGCTGATTTTAATATGACTTTGCTGCTTGTTGAATCTAAGAAACAAAAACAGTTTAGTGAGGGTCATCAAGTTTTCCTGACAGAGGCCAGGAGACACTAAGTTCCACATGAGCTCCCTTGTCTTGAGACTCTGAAGCACTGCTGAAATTTTGCTCCCTGCCAGCACAGCACCTTCATGTTTCTCTGAACCCTTGTCTCATTTGCTGTCCAAGGGACCAGTCTGTCACTGTGCTAGGCTGGGGAGGAGACGCTTTTACCAGAGCAGCTTCACTATGGTAGATGACCCAGTGCAATGGCATTTCTGCTATTGCCTTCCATTTCCCACTTGCAACTACCCCAGCATAACTCTTTTCATCACTCATCAGAGCACAGAAGAACCAGTAATTAGATATCTGACTCCATTTCCTTCCAGGCACCTGCTTGCCTGAAAACTGTCAAGGGCAGCCGGCACTGCAATAGGATTAAAAGGATAACAAGCTAAAACCTTATCCTTCCTGATCTGCAAGGTTGGTTTTGAAGGAACTAGGGGGTCTTAAAGTTCAAAAATGTCCATTTTGGAACTGGGGGGGGGCGCGCCCTGGCCATTTCTGATTATAATAAATAAATTAAATCCAAATAAATTAAATCAATTAGTAGTAAAATATAAGTCTCAAGAGGATTGGATCCACACTATCCATTGCAGATGTGAACTGAAGGCAGCTAATGACAAAAGACTTTGGTTTCTACCTTCTCAACTGAAATGCTGTGGCTGAGTTGGTGGCTCTATTATAATGCTATTTACAGACACTGTGTGAAATTACAGACATACTAAATCCAGGAAAAGTGGTAGTGGAATTGAGAGGAAAATTCACACTTCATTGAATTCAGTGTCAACTTGCATTAAATTCAGAGGGACACAAGAGTCTTCACGGGGTTACTGAGCATCTGTAAACATTTCCAAGTATTTCCCAAGTCATAGGTTTATTTTTCAGTTGACAGAAATTATTTTATATGTTTACATCTTACTGTAGAAATAGAATAATGAGACCAAAGGCTTGACTAGAAAGCAAAGAGATTTTAAAAAACTGATCAAAACCTTACGATATTTGGGGTGCTACACAGTTTGTGGCCCCCACTAGATATGGGGAACCCAATCTGATCTGACTTATGCCCTTTTTTTAATCGGTCTTAGCTATACACTCTCTCTAGTGTGACCTCAAAGACACTTGGCATAGCCATGTTTCAGTTCTGGTGTGCTTCATGTTGAGGCACTAAACTAATGGGCACATTCAAAGACTGCTTCTTTAGCTGTCCTCAGCAAAAGACAAAATATTTGCTGATCTCAGGGCAGAGGAAGCAAGATCACTGGATCTTAAGTTCATGAATAAGAAAGCTGTAATGAGAAAAATACTACTGTGCAAAGGTTAAAGAGCTTCTTTCGTTCATGTAAAGCTTCTTGCTTAAACATAAGAAGAAAAAGAAGGAAAGATATCTAACCAGTTCAGTGATAAACGATATCAAAAGTCTGTGCCCAGTGATAATCAGAAATGCAATTCTGCATGCTACAAAACTGGAGCTGGCATCTGGCTTTTCTGAATCTTTCTGCAGTGAAGGTTATAGACAACAAAGCCTTGCAATTCTGGGGCATGTGAGACATGGTATTACTTGTACATTCATCTTAGTTATAAATACATATTTTATTTATTTTTTGTGCATGTGTATCAAGGCATAACCTGCACATTGAGTACTGATGAAAGACTAAGGGCTGGCTCAGGTACTGAATGAGGGTTCAGTTTAAACCCTACGAACGTCAGCTGAAAAACTTTCATTGACTTCAGTCACTTTTAGATGAGGTTTCTAGTGCAAAATATTGAACCTATTTGGTGCAAATAATCTTAGAGAATGAAATCCAAAGATGAGATGAAATCTAAAGATGTCTGAATATAAAATCCTAAAGTTTTCTTGAAATCTTGGGTTTTAATTGCTGTTCAGAGCTAACAGGGTGAACACGAGCTGGGGTAAGCTCTAATAGCCTGAAGCTTTAATAGTTATAAGCAACTGGGATTGGTATGAAAGGTAAAATGGTATTTGTTAGGAAATGGGCTGCAGCTGAATTCTGTGTTTGGAAACATGCTGGCTACCATTATGCAAAATTATCTTTTTTATTTTTTAATGGTAAAGCAAAATAATACAGAGAAATCCTGTGGATTTCTTAAGGTTCCAAAACACCAAATAAAGAGCACAGGCAACATAAAGAGGAAAATCAATAAAGGAAAGGGGGAAAATAGCTGAGTCACTGAAGCAATTTGCTAGTGGGATACAAAAGGAAAAGAGAGAGGTTACTTACTTATTAGTTAATAACAAATGAAAAAATAATAATAATAATAATAAAAGGCTGGAGAGGGACTATTTAGACAGGTAGATAATGATAGGACAAGGGGGAAATATCTGAAACTGAAAGAGTATAGATTTAGATTAGACATTAGGAAGAAATTCTTCACTGTAAATGTGGTGAGGCACTGGAACAGGCTGCCCAGAGAGGTTGTGGGTGCCCCATCCCTGGAGGTCTTCAAGGCCAGGTTGGATAGGGCTTTGGGCAACCTGATCTAGTGGGTGGCATCCCCGCCTATGGAAGGGGGGTGGGAAATAGATGAGCTTTAGGGTACCTTTCAACCCGAGCCATTCTGTGATTCTATGAAAATGACTTAAGAGTTTCGGTTAAGTGAATTTGGATTGAAATTGGAGATTGAAAACATAACAGGTTAATTTTGATGTAGAAAAAATAATAATAATAAAAAAAACACTATATGTTCACATTAAACAGTTTGCTGAATTTTAATAACCACAGTATTGAATGAGATAAGTATTACACAAAAACAAAAAGAGAGGGTATTTGACAGGGGGAAACGGCAGTTCTCCACTTTGAAGACTTTACTGATTAATCAGTTTCTTCTTTTGCTAGTTTACATTTCAGGTTAGACACAAATCCAGGTGTGCTTCAGTAGCTGCTTAACCTAGCTGTTGGTGATGTTTTTTGCTCTGTTTGGAATACTTGAAGGGACTGAGTTTCACCAACGGAGGCAGCAAAAAGTTTTCCTTCACAGTACAGGGGGTAGTAAAGAAAAACAGCATTGTCAGCAGTTCTGACCACCTTTCTGGTTATGTTTGGCAAATCTGAGATCTACAATCAACGAACTGAGCTTCTCTATATAGTATTGAATTATAGTGTGTCTCAGAAGCAGCTAAGATACCTGGCTAGGGGACTATAAAGTGAAGTCAAGCAGATAAGCCCTGATTCCCAAACAATGAATGAGAAATCCCATAATTCAAATAGAAATACCCTTGAAGCAGTGCACATATTTATTGCAAACCACAATTCATTTCTTTATATTTTATTTAACAAATTCTCCATTACTTGCTTCAGTTACAGTGAAATGGCCTACTGTATTTCAAGATATTTCAGGCTTCTCTTGTACTTCACTTTTCCACGTCAAGGAATATTCAGACAATTGAACAATCAGATTACTGAAAAGCTGTTAAATGCCTTGTGATGCAAGGAAGTGTGAACTATTTAAGAACTAATGTGAAAAAAAAAATGGCAACTTATATTCTACCAGGTAAGTCTAAAGCAAAAAGGAGGAATAAGTCAATATGATTAGCTAGGACTGTACTCAATAAACACACTTTGGTGTGTTTACTCTCACAACTGTGAGAGAAGAATACTATTTCTTGGGGTTTTTCTTAGGATTTTAGAGGGAGATATCTCTACTCTGTAACATTTATTTTTCCTCTGCAATATCTACAGTTCATAATAGTAATGTGATCAAAAAGATTTGGATGCACAGAAAATGAGATTTTTTTTTCCCCCCTTCACTGAAGAAGCTAAAATGAATCCTCCATATTAACAATTGTACAGATTATTTATACAAGAAAAGACGCATTAAATCCATCATTTTTAAAGCAGAAATGAGGTCAAAGAGAAAAAATAGCGTTGCATAAATGATGGCTATTTGGCAGCTCTGCAGAGGTTTCTCTGGAATAAGATGTTGTTGAGTTAATTTGAGTGGACACACCACAGGATCATTCATTTAAATGGCTGGTAGCTTTGGCTGAAGGACTAAGTAAGCATCTGCTGCTAAGTGCCACATAAAAACTGAATAAAACTTAAAATCATAGAGTCTGTTTTGCTGCATTTTATTGATTAAGATTTCCCAAACCCACAGTACTGAACTAAATCTGCTCTCTCTGAGGTTAAGAAGGTAGGTAAATATTAACGGATGAACTCCCACACACAGATGGGCACAGTGAGTTTCAACTAAACGTGGTCTTCTTTTGTGTGATTTTTGAAAAGAGACGGCTTACATTTGGTTGCTTTTCTCTGTGAGGCAGACTTTTATTTGGAAGCATTGCAAAATGGATAATTGGGGGGAGGGGGCGGGGGGGGATGGACGGACGAGGGTGGAATTCACAGGAAAAGCACAGCACATGTGAGTTAGCTTCTGGAGTGACCCGTGATGTGTCCCCATGGGAAGAGTGGATCTGGGCGAGGCAGGCACAGGAGGAAGGCCCCAACATGAGCCTTCTCCTCATTGCTCCCAGACTCAGAGTCAGTCCAATCACCCAACCTGCCCAGTGAGAAGCCATCCCAAAGGGCATCCATTTGGACCAGCAACACTGCTTTGTATCTTAAAATGGAGCACATTGAATGTAAAACCCTTATTCGCATAATCCTGCTTCCCCCCATAAGCAGATGCTGCAGTACTGCCTGTAACATGGCTACATTGCCATGACTTTGCTGCAGTATTAGACAATGCCTGTGAAAATGACTGTTCTTAACTCCTATAACCTGATCACAGCAAACAAAATATAGGTTTTGAATGCAGAAGTGACACTCCATTTGTCAAATGGTCACTTCCCAGGCTCAGAAACCTCCCCATCCCCTAGTACTATCGTTTCTGTACTACAGAAGTTAAGAGCTTGAGTTTAACTTGCTAAAATTCTACCACTCTAAAACATCTTTAGGTTTTACTGAAAGTCTACATTTGTTTTAGAAGGGACTACAAAACTAGCAATGCAGACAATTCAGTAACTCATGAGTTGCATGTTTGTATAAGATGTGAAAAGTCTTATATCAGAAAATACATTTTTTGTATTACATACTCAAAAAAATAGCAGAACCTATTTTTTGATACTCTCCAGGACTGAAATACAACCAACAATTATTAACATTTGAAAAAATAAAAATAAAAATAAAAAATGCTAACAGTCTTTATTAAAGATTGGGTACCAGAGAACTACCAGAGTTGAGTGCCAATTAAATCAATTTGTCAAAACCAAACTATTAAGACATTTTCACAAAATCCAAAAGATTTCAGCAAAAGTGTAAAGATACTTTTAACTATAGCATTTTCCGTCAATATATACTTACAGAAAGATGGTAAGTGTTTATATGAAGAAAGGTGAAAGAGGTCAGAAGAAATGCACATTCTACAAAAATCAGGGAACGCGGGTACTGTAATTAATGGATCAAATTGCCAAGGAATTGCAAAGAGGATCAGAGGGTAAAAAGATAATTAGCAGATCAAAGGGTAAGAAGCCAAGAGTTAAAATAAAGTAGTAGTAATACAGACAGCTAAAGAGGAATTATTGACCAATAATTATAATGCTTTAGACAAGGTATGCTTTGCTAGAACCACTATTAACAAGGTCTTTAATGGACTAATCTATTTTTATAAATGAGTTATGAACATCAAATGCCATGAAATCACGGTACAGCCATAGTACTCTAGTTTTTAGAAGTTACTAACTGTAATTCAAAAGGGAACTAGGAAGAATTCAGGCTTTAGTGGATGGCTACATGCTCAAGGCAGCTTTCTTTGAATATAAAAATAAAATAGTGTCATTTTCAAGGATTTTGCATAAGACTTGTTATTATATCAACAGAAATTATATGTTTTATTCTGGAGTTGGTGACATCCTGGACAAAACCCTCCATAAGTTCTCCATTGCTGTGAGCGAGTCTTATTCCCAGTTATTCAAAGGGTTCAAAAGGTGGCCAACAGCAGACCATCTATTTCCATACTATAGCACACCTGGATCACCAGTAACAAGGGCAAGACTGGATGAGTGAAAAGCTCACAGGGATCCAGGGGCTTCCAAGTGTCCCCTGAAGTAGTGTCTTGCCAAAGGACCATTCTGCCTGAATGGGGAGTTTAGTCTTGTTTCCATCAGTCCACTGGGCTATGGTCCTCACATCCTGCTATAGCTGGCACATCACTATCTTAGTGCTGTTTGAGGTAACTAAAGCACATTTAATCCAGTGTTTTTGTGTCCAGGGATAGGGAAGAAAATACAACGAGCCTTCCTTTATTGCTCTCTTTGCTCTGTTTGACAATTTGTAATTGTCAAATTACATTGCTCAAACCCCATCAAAGAGATTCTTGAAGTAAAGGTAGAACATTGTAGCCTGAGTTTTTAACCGTGATCACTTTTTGCAGTTGTGGACTCACAAGGGCTTGTCACAGCTTGTGAGCTTCTGCAGTAGCTAGTTGTCAGTGCCCCTCTCCAGAAAGGAGTTCTTGGATACACTGATCTTAATATTTTTAATAATTCCAACACTGTATCTCAGCATGGATAAAGATGAGACCTGCTACAGCAGGTCAGGTTTGTGTTACAATTAAAGTAGTCTGGTGGGGAGCAGAGGATGGTCAGGTTAGATAAAAAACGTAAATATGTAAAATATAAAGTGAATTAATTGTTGGAGTTCTCAGCATCTACTGTGTCTTCCTCTGCAAAGAGAAGCAAATAGGCACAGTTTGTCTACAGCTTCACCCTCCCATTTAGCTCATCACTAAGAGAACTCTGTGAAAAGCATAGGCTTCGAGGTGTGGAATTTCTCTTATATAGTAAATATCTCCCAGATTAGTAAGTGATAAAGAAGATTGAAGCTGTCGGTCAAAGGAGGTCTTGTACTTCTGCTGAAGGCAATGACAAAATTTTAATTAACTGAAAGTCACCCAACAGTCTAATACCACGAGTACTGAGGCCATTCCCAAAGAGAAATGCAATATAAAAATACCACTGTACCAAGGTAGCCAGGTATATAAGCATATCGTTGAAGTTTTGGTTTCTAATAATCAGTCTTGAAACCAAAGTTACAGCTGCAGTGAGAGCTACAAGATCAAGCTCTTTCAGACATCAGAAATGGGAAGAAAAAAAAAAAAAAAAAAAAAACACTACCCAAATTACCATACCACTGAAAATGAAATGTGAAATGGGATTAGTGCCCAGATAAAAAATATGCTGAAAGTTAACTAAGAACATTTTTCTGTAATTCTGACTCCTAATTTAAAAAAAAAAAAAAAAGTTTACCATGTTTCATTTTTCCTAATGTAAAACACATATTTAGCATGTTATTTAATGGTTAATAGAACTCCAGCTAGCAGTACCTATAAAATTTGTAGATCTGTAATTAGTGAGTGGGAAAAGGTTAATATTTCAGAAGTATGGGAAAAGTTTCATATTTCAGAAGTATCACTTTGGATGTGTAATTCCAGCTGGTTCTCACTGTCCTCAATAAAGTCCATCTGAATTACTTTCTAAACAGTCCTTGATAAATGGTCACATCTCTTGCTTCTTTCTCTGGGTTAATACCCTAATTGTCTCCCATATGAGATAAAATAATATCAGTCTGAAAACTCCATTGGAATGTATCTATTTTGCAAAAAATGGTGCTGCATAGCCTGTAATAGAGAGGATGATGAGGTACCCTGAAGTGATTAGACATGCTGCAAGAGCGAATTTAATTTGGAAGATTGAGAGGTGTGGAGATAACTGCTTTCTGCCTACACACTTTTACCACTACTCAGTATAACTGAAGACTTATAAATACTTTATAAATTAAAGAAATTAACCACAGCACTCCCAAACTGCAAGAACCACCTACACCATTTGTACATTGTTCTAATAATAGTGGCTAAAACATTAGCTCCTGCAACCATGGCATATATTAAAATGGGGCAGAAATATCAGAATTGAAAAGATCAGAAGCTGATATTCTCCAAGCACATATGTAAACTTTGAGGGACTAGATACCTTTCAAACAACAGTCATTTCCAGGCTACCTCCAGATCCCTGACCAGAATGACAGTATTTTTAAAAACAAGGCTATATATGCAATGGCTTGATTCAGCAAATCCCAAAAGACAGAACCCCAAAGCCAACATAAGCATTCTCATACCACTGTGATGCTATCAGGAAGGACCCATCTCATCACTGACTTTCACGTAACAGACTCCATGCTAGAATTAAGCCTCTTTTTTCCTCCTAAATCTCCCCCCAAAACAACTGAAAGCATTATGCAACTAACCCACCCCCAACAACCATGCTTGCAGCATGCCTAAAAGCCTTATTTAATCTCACCTGCAATCCAATTAAAAGCCTCTCAAATTCACACCTGTGCTAATTGTAGATTCACATCACTGCTTTGTAGTCATTAAGTCTATGAGTTAAAGTTTTTATGAGTGCAACTAATCTAGTTTATCAACGAAATGCTGGAAGGTTGACGTGCTAAAACAAGATAATCAGTATTCATACTTCAAGATTTCAGCAGGGGTCAGGAAGGAATTATCTTGTCTTATGAAGCATTTAAAAATGGCTAATTATGTTTGTTCATAAAATTCGGTTCTAAAACAATTGAAATCAGAATAAAAGCTTTTGAACTTTTAACTGTGAATGACTAATTTGGCTGAGGTGCTAATTTATAGCAGAAAGTCCTGTGATCACCTTCTTCAGTAAAGGCTAAAAAGGTACATGTTGAAAATATAAAAACCATCAAAAACCATAACACATAAGCCTTTAATTCCAAGTCCACGCTGCTTACAAAGCTTGGAAATATACTGCTAAGAGGCAATTTCTGCTCACCTACATTAGTATGTTATGTGTTTGTGGATGCATATTATCTGAAATCTGTAACACAATTTTAAATGAATGATCTTCTCAGCTTACAAAATAGAGTCAAGACAGTTAAATATTAACCATGTTCACACACCATTTCCAAATATCTCTTGCAGATCCCTAAGACACAGCATTGAAATAGCCTAAAATTTTCCATTTTGCTAGAGATTTTTTTTTTTTAAGAAGTTTCTTTACTTTCACACAGCAGTAATCAGCTAGCAATAGAAAACCCACCTATAACCTCAGGCAGTTGGGCAGAAATAAAAACAAAGCCATGAGAAATATTTGTCCTTCAGCCAGAAACTTTTTTCTAATGGAGTCTTGCTCTCAGTCCACCCAGAGTAAATCATCTGGCATGTGGTGCGTACTACAGATGGATCAGCTGTGGTAAACATATACAGCTGCACATATCTGTTACACAGGTGCTTGGTTTAGACTGGCTGGCTAGCCAAGAGCAGTCTGAGTTTTTGGCAAATGCCCATGGTTCCACTGATTGGAAGAGAAAAGATGGTGAGAAAGTAGTCAGCTGGCACAAGCAGTTTCCACAGCAGCCCCCAAGCCTGAGCCAAAGCTGTGGTCTCGTTCCTCACCCCATATTCTGAATCATTGTCAAATTCCTAAACCCATTTTGCAATTCAGTGGAAGACTTTTTTTTTGGCTGAAGTTATCAGAACAGAGACACTGGGATGCTTAGGACAACCGTGGCCATTATGAAGCCATTCAGTTATTGATCATCCTGGGGCAAAAATGCTTGTGTTTTTTCCTCTGCAGGGGAAGAAAGGGCAGGAACCCTGAGCGGACAGGCTGGCATTTGGCAGTGGCTGCTCTTTACTAGCTGGACATGCTGCAGGTGTAACTGAAGCACGGTGACGTTTGTTATGCCCCTCTAAATAGCTGCCACTGATGCTGCAGAACTGGTGCTGAGCCAGTAGAAATGCATGAACCGTAATCATGCCTAGGAAGAAGACAGCATTATGATGTTGACAGAGACAAATATGTATATATCCCCACTGTTAATGTTAGTTCAGATTATCTACGTGATATCTGCATATGACAATGGGCCGAATCATTTCCTGATGATCCATTCTGACAGGAACATTAGAGAGGCCAGAGGTCACATTAAGCTTGTACATCATGGAATAAATATACATTTTTCTGACAGTTCTGTCAGAACCTGAGATAATTTTTTCTCCAGCACTCTACTTTAAATAAAAGATGGACTTATGTTGCAAAGATGCATTTGCAACTATGAGCTGCTAGAGATATGTCTGTTCCTTGCTGACACATAGACAACTCAGTCTATTCACGCAGAGCTAAATTCTGTGCATATATCCATATATTTATAGAGCAGTTATCTTTACGCTATAAATAGCTGATCATCTAGTGACCAAAGAGGGCCCAAAAGCCAGGCTTCCACTTAGAGGGAATTTGGCTTTATCAGTACGATAAACCTCTAGTGACAGCCAAGGCTTAGGACAGCAAGACCTGAATGTCCGTCCCAAAAGTCTAAGTTAAAAGTGTAAAATCTGTTTGTCAGGAAGCCTGGAAAATTTGCAGGGGGGGCTTGCTTCTGCTGGAGCCAATATTGGGTGACTGAGGGCCACAGTTACAAGCCAGGAAGCTTCAACCTTGTCTGGTCCAGCTCTGCAGAGCCCACAGGCCAAGCATCCTGAGCACCCCAGCTCCTTTGGTTTTTGATACTCCAGGAGGGGCATTCCAGATGGAATTTCATTTTAAATAACACTTAACTTTACTGGAAGCTTATCTAACCCAAATTCCTTTAGACAGAACATTTAAAATGCAAAAGTCAGTGGTTTTAATTAAACAGAATTTTGCTGGGAAATTTCTGACTTCAGCCCTCTTATAACTATCTCCAAAATAGGTGTGAAATGTCTGTAATTTAATCAGCATGCTGTTAGTTTATAAACCTAATGACAACTGATTTAATGCCAACATTTTTGTTGGCATTGCAGTTCATTTTCTTATAATCTTTCACCAACTCTGGGACTAAATTCAGAATTCTTGCTTCAGATATCAGGAATGGGAAGAAAGGATCAACACATTTTCTCTGTTTTCACAGAGAAACCTTAGTATCTTGTCTCTTTTGAGCCAAGTGAAAATATTAATTTAGAGAAGTTACATCTTCAGCGAGGTCTGGATGAAATATTTGTCCAGTATGTAATTGTTTTAAGCTATGACACAGTATCCTCAAACAATTTCTGACACAGGTTTTTTTGACTTTTAGTTTTAAGCTCTCCACAATGGGGACTGGTCTTTTTGTGCTCTTTATTACCTTAGCCACTTACATATTTAAGGCTTTATTTTATTTCTGTAAGTGTGGGTTATAAATATATTACTAGATAAGATACTGATGTCATATGAATGACAAATTGAGATATTATTTTCCAGCATATGAAAAATACAAAGTTAGCAATTTACTCTTACCAAGAAAATCAGTAAAACAACACTTCAAAATACTTTAAGTTTTATTTATCTGCTTTTCTTTCTTCCTCCCTCCATCCTTATTCCTATTTAAGAACACATTACAGACATGTTATAAATACTGTGGAAAGAGTATTAGTCTTCAAATAGACCTTGTACATCCTAGTTGACACCACATAAAAAGACACCTTCACAGCAAAATATTTTATAGATTTCTTTGCATCCTACCCTTCCCAAAGGTTATTTGTACATTTTAATCAGCTCAGATTTTTTTTTCCTTGCTAATTATGATGATTAGACAGATAAATAGTGAAATACAACTAAAAAGAGGATATCAGAAAA
The DNA here is from genome assembly GCF_011077185.1 of Oxyura jamaicensis. Lineage (NCBI taxonomy): Eukaryota > Metazoa > Chordata > Aves > Anseriformes > Anatidae > Oxyura > Oxyura jamaicensis. The sequence continues at coordinate 22,386,423 of NC_048901.1, read as the reverse complement.
GAAAAAGGTTGCTTTTAAATATGCTTATGTGTTACTGCAGCTGCTGAGGTTCACTGTGGCAGATAAGTACCCAGTGTACCTATGAAGTACGCCGAGTGAGTAAAATTGGGAAATCCAGAATGAGCTCGATGTTGGACAGAAAGTTTACCCTTCTGTCACTTTTTCAAAAGCTTATCAGCAGTATGAGCAATATCCAGTAAATAGCCAATACACCACAGAATGACACATCTCTCCATGCAGTAATTAATAGCAGTAACTATGCTAATGTATGTAGTGAGCTAATGACTTGTGTTATAAACATGAAGTGGTGTATGAAGAGGGCTTTTTAATCCTAGGTACATTCAAATTTTAATTATCCTGCTCCAAAATGACCATTTTTTTTTGACTGCGTAGGATGAATTGTAGTCTTTGGAAATACTGTGGTAAAGATGTTTTTCCATTAAAAAGTCAGGAAATAATTGTGTTCTCATAGAAACAACTGAAAAGATGATAAGCCATCATCTGTTACAGAGTTTAGCTTTTCTGCAAAAATAAATCTTTGTGTGTGTGTAGGGATCCCATGTGGTCAAACTAACTGCCAAAAGAGACCACCCTCTGTTTCTTATCTAGATCTCTTCAGTATATTAAATTCAAGACCGAATTTTGCAAGAGCTCATAATCACTAGAAGAGAAAATAGATCCACTGAAAGGCTATTACTTTTACAGAAAGCTTCAGAATAATTTATTTATGAGATGGGTTGTTGCTTTTACATACTCCTTATGTTTTTCAAATTTTTGACATTTATTCTTCCCAGATGGGCCAGTAAATAGTAGCTATTTAAAGTCTTATTGAAGCATACAGCTTGCAACCCCAGCCAGAAGCAGAGAAATAAGAGGAAAAGTTATCCAAGTTGTTTTTTGTTTTTTGTTTTTTTTTTAGGACTGTCTGATAGAGTCGGCTTGAGTGGGTAGAAAGCCATTGAAGAGATGCCTACGTGTATGACAACTGGAGCCCATTTGACCATATCAAAGAGCCACATCCTTCACACCACATCACAATGTCCCTCTACAGTGAGGTTCTTCCTTAGCAGGGCTTTCATGGCTGACTTCTGATGAGCTTGCTAGACTGATGAAGAACAGATTGATGTTCTTCTAGATGTATAAAAACTTATCCTTCAATTTCCAGGAAATAAGGGCCTGTCCCTTGACTGAGAGACAACTCAGTGGACAAAAATGTTCATAACTGAAGCTTACCTCCAATGCAGAGACTTGTACAGGGTGAAGACAATTGGGTGTCTGAGCAGAGAAAGCTGTGAATATATTACTTTGTAAATCTGTAGCTTTTTACTCCATAAAAAAAAAGAATGGCAGAAGCACAAGTCTGTTTTTCTGGCTTATTTCACCTTTGCACTAGCAGAGAATGCAGATGATTTAAGTCTTCAACAGATTAATTTGAATACCCTCTTACTATGGCTTAGTCCTACAGATTTTGCCATAAAGAAGCAATAATTCAGGCTTTAATGAGCATCTTAAAACTTTTTGGTCTAACAAGCAAATACCATTTGGTGTGTCCAGCAAAGTTGTTATCTCTTTATATTTTTGTCAATTAAATTATGTCTGAAGCAAGGTTTAAGTGCTGTGGCATTGCAGTTAAAGATCAAAAATGATTGTGTTTTGCATGGCAATGCTATAAGCCACTGCTATTTCTACTAAAAAAAAAAAAATCCATTTTTCTATAATAGATTACATTGTATCTTTGAAGTGTGAATTTAAGCAGCTAGTGTTTATATGTACATCATTAATCTTCAGACTTTAATCTCTATAGTCCTATTTAACACACTGAAGCTTCAAAGGGTACGGATGCCTTATATTGTTTATTGAGATATGAGGTAAAATATAAATGAAAGATCTGGGGAATCAAAATTATATCCATAATGTTTTTTTCAGTCTGCATAACATATTTAATGCTAGGTGTGTTAGAAAGCTACCTGTATACTTGCCTTGATGAACAGTAATACGGAAATACTGGAAAGGGTAAACATATTAATTAGAGCCTGCACATCTCTCCTTCTTGCTGGTGTAATCATTAAATTGATTTTTCCAGTCTGACATGTAATTGTTCCAGCGATGGAATCCTGCTTTCCACTCTCGTTCTGCTTCATCAATATTTCCTGTAAAACATGAAATGGGTTACATTAATCTAAATTTGAATCTCTTTATATGCTAATTGAAAAATAATTTTGATTATCAATGTCACTTGCTCTAAATATATTATAGGATGGTCTTTTGTCTCTTTTTCTCAAGCCTGAAAAGACAGAAATTCAGTGACTAACACTCTATCTTTAGATCAGGAAGGAAGGACTGCAAAGACATCATTCAGGCACACTTCCGGGTAATAAAGAAGTTAATGTATGGGGTTGTTGCTTCTGGATAATATTCTGTCCATCAAACTTGTAATTTTAATGACACAAAGGCACTCTTTTTGTGAAATCCTCAACGTATTACTTTGGTTCAATATATTCCACGGTGAAGCCTACATACTCCCAGAAGTATAATGGCAACAACTGTATTGCCATTAGTTTCAATGGATTACAATGGATGGCCAGGATTTCACCGTACTTTAAAATAAATCTGCATGTTTAATGTGTAAGAGACACAAGTTTGGAGATGGACACTGTAAGATATGCATAATGTCAATGTGAAATTTTCTTTTTTCTTTTTCATTCTAGCCCATGTAAAGCATTTGCTGACTAATCCTGTGTCCCAAGGCAATATTTATTGCCAAATTTGTTATAGGCTTCAGAGCAGAGGGTGAGGATGAGAAGAATAATAAAAATATATCATTTTACAAGGTTCCCAGAGTATCTTATGGACAAGGATCACTTCCTCCAGTCCCAGAAGGTAATTAACCCTAGAGAAGAATGAAGTGACCTTGCAGGAACAACGCATACAACTACTAAAGGAAAGATAAAATATACAGGGTCCATTACATGCTGTGAGTTATTATTTTGGATCAGTTGCAGACTTTTTCTTAAAGTTTAGAAACCATTTCTGATCTATGATTGCCTTTATTCATTTTGCACCTAATTATCTCAGTATCCCATATTGACATAGCTTGCTTCCAAAAAAAATGTAGTAATTGTGTTCATGAGATAACAGTTCCATGGTTTCTTTATGCTCTTTTGACTTTATGTTCTTCTGCTGCAGTAGAGCATAGACCCTTTTCCTCCATAAAAACACCCTTTCCCCCTTTTTTTTTATGATCTGCCAGCACTGCAAGTTTAGCTGGTTATGTGAAAATGAATTATTTTTGTGTTTTACACATCAGTAGAGAAAATATTCTGGAAAGAGAGTTAACAGATTCAGAGATTTAGTTTGGAGAAGCATCCAGTAATTTGGTTGCTTATCTGCAGTTCAGCTCAACATTTCCAAACCTTTTTGGTCTGGAAATCCAGATGGCAATTTAATGAGACTTTGAAATGAGATTTACATTACTTTGTTCCAGTGAGACCAGAAATAAAAGCAAGATACTTTTTCTTGGGGAGGTTCTGTACATCTTTTTGTAGCCAGAAGTGAAATTGTGAGGAACAAACATAGGAAGATATATTAAAAAGTTAACCAAATTCCTCTCAGTTCAAAGAAGTAAATAAGCTCGGTTATATCAAAGTTCAAAGAAAACTTCAGATCATTTTTATTTTTATTTTTTTTTTTCTGCTGGTCATAGTTGTGATTAACTCAAAGAGCATTTGTAAAGGTTGGTAACAATAAAAGCATGTTTTGATTACTAAGCTATGCAGATATGATTATAACTACAGGGAGAAGATATCCACGTCAGTTTACTTTCCTGACCCTAGGAGCTCATCTTTGCACATTTCTCAATTTAAAGAATTATCCAGGGTCTTAGAGCCAAATTTTCATTATATATATATATCAGATGGATTGGTAGTTTGATGTATGAACCATTACTGGTTCATACATTATTTGGAGAAAACGGTTCATACCATTATTTGGAGAAAAAAATACCTAAAGCTTATTTCTTGTCTTATTCTAGATCATGGATTCCCAGTTTTATTTATCTGGGCAAAGCTTCCACTTATGAATTTAAAAAACTGTTCCTTCTTTAATTATTCAGGTTTAGATGTGTTTGAAGTCTTAATGTGCAGAAAGTGTTTCTGCCCAAAGACGTTAGAAACTGGAATAGCTCTATCATACACACATTTTCAATTAAAGGTCAGTGGTCTAGAGTGTAAATTATGAGACATTTCAGTGCTTAAAGATCATGGTGAAGAAGTGAGTGAGCTAAAGAAAGCAGACAATGAGTAATTCAGACCAACCACCATTATGAATCTAAAAGACAAAAAGGAGAAAGGAAAACACTGATATAAGAACTTAGATTCCTATTTGTTTGCTTTTTTTCAATGATAAGATCCAAATTGAAGTCACAAGTCAATGAATCCCATTATCACTAACATCATCAATCTCTTTGAAGCAACCACCTATGACTTAGATGAGCTGACAGATAGAAGGCAAAATAAAAAGTAAAATAAATAAAATAAATAAAATAAAATAAAATAAAATAAAATAAAATAAAATAAAATAAAATAAAAT